>NW_028283695.1:0-300000 GCF_059441095.1 Idiotropiscis lumnitzeri
CCTCGCGCTCCGCTCGTGCCCGGGCAGAAGAGGTGCTCCAATTTGGCTTAACTGTGACACACGCCCGTCCTCCTCCCCCGGAGCTTCCATTCGGTTAAACTTAGGGGCCGCTTGGCACCCGCCCGTGCCCGGGGAAGGTGCTCCTCTTCGGCTTACTGTGACGCGAGCATGCCCTCCTCCTCCGGAGCTTCCATTCGGTTAAACTTAGGGGCCGCTTGGAACCGCCCGTGCCCGGGGAAGGTGCTCCTCTTCGGCTTACTGTGACGCGAGCATGCCCTCCTCCTCCGGAGCTTCCATTCGGTTAAACTTAGGGGCCGCTTGGCACCGCCCGTGCCCGGGGAAGGTGCTCCTCTACGGCTTAACTGCCACGCACGCTGGCCGGAGCTCTGGTACGGTCCGAACCGCGCGAAACGTCGCCACCGATCGTGTCCGGGGGAACGTGCTCTTCTTCGTCCACTCTCCTCTTCGCCCACGCTCTTCTTCGGCGCACGCCGGCCGTCTAACCGCTCCAGCGCCCCGTCGTGCCGCTCGGCGAAACTACAATGCCCCCGAATATTTTTTAGACCCGCGAAGCACTGAACCTGCGAAAGGTGAACCGCGAAGTAGCGAGGGTTCACTGTATGTATAAGACCAAGACCTACAAAAAAGTCTCTTGGAGCAATGAGCTAGGTTTTACAGGAAGTCGGCCATTTTGAATTTACTTAAAAGGGGGCGGGTCACCACAATGGACTTTGTGTAGAAATTATTATTGGGGCCCGAGCAGCGACCGCGGCGAGGTCCCTATTGTTTTTGTAGAAAATATTATTACTTTTATTATTATTATTATTATTATTATTAGGGCCTGAGCAGCGACCGCTGCGAAGTCCCTATTGTTTTTGTAGAAATTATTATTATTATTATTTTTCCGATTGTTCGATCGCATTTTGACCCCCGAAACATGCACAAAAACTCACCAAACCTGGCAGTCTCATCGGGCATGGCGAAAAATTTGATATTTTAACGTCTAATATGAACAGGAAGTGAGTTATGAATTTTTGAAAGTCCGACTTTTGCCCCTTTTTTGCATGTTTACAGGGGTCATTCTTTTGCACCCTGATCCTAAAGGCTTCATCTGATTGCCTTAAAATTCTGTCTGTAGCATCTGAAGACCTGGGACAAACACTGGGGCTAAAATTTTTTGTTCCGAAATACTATATGACGGGGGCGGGGCATCAAAGTTTTCACTTAAGATTTCCTTCGCCGCAATGGACAAAATGCTTAATAACTCTCCTGCACATGCTGCTAAAAATCCAAAACTTCACATGTACATAAAGAGTCTGTACCTGAAGACATCTATATGTTTATATTCAGTTATACACCTTGCGCCAATCAATATCATTTTGTACATTTTGACGTACTGCACGGTGCCCTTTTAACGAATCTGATTGAAAATTGGCTAGAAAAGACTCAAGACATTGATCTTACTCTATCCCTATTTTTGTGACTTTCTTCGAAGGGCGTGGCTATTACGGTGCCGCAGAGTCTGATTATTCTCCGTGGCAACAAAAGTTCCTGCAAAATGATTCAGATGATCCATCTTCTCGAAATTTTTCACATTTGAGGATATTCAGGCCCTGAAGACGGCTGCCAACTTATTTTTGATCGCAGTGGTAGCGCCACCAACTGGTTAAAACAAATATAAATTATTTTCGTTGATGTTTTTCTCCGGGCATGTTAACAAAATCTACCTTATATTTGCTCGGATGAGTGTTTAGGCCTTGAGCATGTCACAATACGAAAGTCTTTCGCCTTCTTCAGAGTGTCACATGATGGTGTCTTGTGACCCGCCTTTATCAGCTGATGTTCCATGAGGGCGTGACTTACCTGTCACAAGAATGAAGGCAAGTCACGCCCCCCGCTGTCCGTTCACTCCACCAAGATGCTGGTCCAGGTGGTAGAGAGGATGAAGGCTCCCTTGTCTCTGTTCATGGTTTTTATGCCTCGCTTGCAGATCTCAATGGCCTCTCTGATCCAGCGCTGTTGTTTGTTCTCTTCTGTGCGGATGACCCTGCCCTTCTCCCGGTCCATGATGTGGTTTTCCCTTTTGCAGTGGTCAGTGATTGCTGATTTGTAATGTTCATGTTGTGCTTGTTCTTTTACTGCTCTGATTTTTTTCATTTTTTTGACAGGTAAGTCACACCCTCATGGAACATCAGCTCAAGACACCATCATGCGACACTCTGAAGTAGGCGAAAGACTCGCCGAAACATGTCAGGTAAAAAATTAACCTAAAACATAATTGTCTGCTTTTAATGAATCAGTCAAATATCAATAATAAGAAGACAAAATGAACCTAATACAAATAAATGAATGCTTAATAACTCCCCTGCACATGCTCCTAAAAATCCAAACCTTCACCTGTAAATAAAACGTCCCGACCTGAAGACATCTTAATGTTATTATTTTGTTATACACACAGTGCCGCCAAGTGGAATCAAAAATTTGTTTTTATTTTAATTGTCACGTACTGCACGGTGCCCTTTCGACGAATCCGACTGAAAATTAGTCAGAAAAGACTCAAGACAATGATCTTACTCTCTGCCGAATTTTGTGACGTTTTGGCAAAAGGCGTGGCTATTACGGTGCTGAAAAGTCCGATTGTACTCTGTGGCAACAAAAGCTCCAGCAACATGACTCAGATGATCCTATCTTCTCGAAGTTGCACACATTTGAGGATACTTC
Source organism: Idiotropiscis lumnitzeri (assembly GCF_059441095.1). NCBI lineage: Eukaryota > Metazoa > Chordata > Actinopteri > Syngnathiformes > Syngnathidae > Idiotropiscis > Idiotropiscis lumnitzeri. The sequence continues at coordinate 2,722 of NW_028283695.1, forward strand.
AGCCCTGAAGACATCTACCAACTTATTTTTCATCGTAGTAGTAGCGCCCCCAACTGGTAAAAGCTAATACAAGTTATTTTCTTGGATGTTTTTCTCCGTGCAACTCAACAAGGTCGCCCTCATATATGCTCGGATGACTGTTTCGGCCATGAGGATGTCACAATACGAAATTCGTCCTTTTTCATGAAAAGTTGTGGGAGTGGCATTGCACTGTTCGGCAATAAAACAAAGCTGATTATGAGGTTCTAAATATGAACGACAACTCGTGAAACTTTACACACACATCAGGCCGAGCAAATTTATCAATATTTTATACGTTAGTTGTGCAGCTTTTTTGAAATGGCTCGCCATGGCCCTCGAGAAATTTTCAAAAAAGCAGCCCTGGTTGAGTGTTTCACCTCGCTTTTTGTAAATTTTATGGAGTACAGTGAACCCTCGGTTATCGCGGTTAATGGGGACCGAGACCACCCGCGAAAACTGAAAATCCGCGAAGTAGCGGCGCACCTTCAAAAATGCTTAAAAAAATATATATATATATATATATATATATATATATATATATATATATATATATATATATATATATATATATATATATATATATATATATATACGGGGGGAGAGAGAGAGAGAGAGAGTGAAATTCATGTTATAACAAAAAAAACAAATTATTATTAAAACTTATTATTTTTTTATTCCCCAACCATTCTTTTTGTATTTATTTAATTACTCCGACTTTTACCTGCTGGTACGCCGTCCGGTGTGCCCTGTGAAATGAAAGGTGGCATTCTTTATTTATTTATTCATTTATTCATTCATAACTGACAGCCTCGCGCTCCGCTTGTGCCCGGCAGAAGAGGTGCTCCAATTCGGCTTAACTGTGACACACGCCCGCCCTCCTCCCCCGGAGCTTCCATTCGGTTAAACTTAGGGGCCGCTTGGCACCGCCCGTGCCCGGGGAAGGTGCTCCTCTTCGGCTTACTGTGACGCGAGCATGCCCTCCTCCTCCGGAGCTTCCATTCGGTTAAACTTAGGGGCCGCTTGGAACCGCCCGTGCCCGGGGAAGGTGCTCCTCTTCGGCTTACTGTGACGCGAGCATGCCCTCCTCCTCCGGAGCTTCCATTCGGTTAAACTCAGGGGCCGCTTGGAACCGCCCGTGCCCGGGGAAGGTGCTCCTCTACGGCTTAACTGCCACGCACGCCGGCCGGAGCTCTGGTACGGTCCGAACCGCGCGAAACGTCGCCACCGATCGTGTCCGGGGGAACGTGCTCTTCTTCGTCCACTCTCCTCTTCGCCCACGCTCTTCTTCGGCGCACGCCGGCCGTCTAACCGCTCCAGCGCCCCGTCGTGCCGCTCGGCGAAACTACAATGCCCCCGAATATTTTTTAGACCCGCGAAGCACTGAACCCGCGAAAGGTGAACCTCGAAGTAGCGAGGGTTCACTGTATGTATAAGACCAAGACCTACAAAAAAGTCTCTTGGAGCAATGAGCTAGGTTTTACAGGAAGTCGGCCATTTTGAATTTACTTAAAAGGGGGCGGGTCTCCACAATGGACTTTGTGTAGAAATTATTATTGGGGCCCGAGCAGCGACCGCGGCGAGGTCCCTATTGTTTTTGTAGAAAATATTATTACTTTTATTATTATTATTATTATTATTATTATTATTATTAGGGCCTGAGCAGCGACCGCTGCGAAGTCCCTATTGTTTTTGTAGAAATTATTATTATTATTATTTTTCCGATTGTTCGATCGCATTTTTGACCCCCGAAACATGCACAAAAACTCACCAAACTTGGCAGTCTCATCGGGCATGGCGAAAAATTTGATATTTTTTAACGTCTAATATGAACAGGAAGTGAGTTATGAATTTTTGAAAGTCCGACTTTTGCCCTTTTTTGCATGTTTACAGGGGTCATTCTTTTGCACCCTGATCCTAAAGGCTTCATCTGATTGCCTTAAAGTTCTGTCTGGAGCATCTTAAGACCTGGGACAAACACTGGGGCTAAAATTTTTTGTTTCCGAAATACTATATGACGGGGGCGGGGCTTCAAAGTTTTCACTTAAGATTTCCTTCGCCGCAATGGACAAAATGCTTAATAACTCTCCTGCCCGTGCTGCTAAAAATCCAAAACTTCACATGTACATAAAGAGTCGGTACCTGAAGACATCTATATGTTTATATTCAGTTATACACCTTGCGCCAATCAATATAAATGTTTACATTTTGACGTACTGCACGGTGCCCTTTTAACGAATCCGACTGAAAATTGGCTAGAAAAGACTCAAGACATTGATCTTACTCTATCCCTATTTTTATGACTTTCCTTCAAAGGGCGTGGCTATTACGGTGCCGCAGAGTCTGATTATTCTCCGTGGCAACAAAAGTTCCTGCAAAATGATTCAGATGATCCATCTTCTGGAAATCTTTCACATTTGAGGATATTCAGGCCCTGAAGACGGCTGCCAACTTATTTTTGATCGCAGTGGTAGCGCCACCAACTGGTTAAAACAAATACAAATTATTTTCGTTGATGTTTTTCTCCGGGCAGGTTAACAAAATCTACCTTATATTTGCTCGGATGAGTGTTTAGGCCTTGAGCATGTCACAATACGAAAGTCTTTCGCCTTCTTCAGAGTGTCACATGATGGTGTCTTGTGACCCGTCTTTATCAGCTGATGTTCCATGAGGGCGTGACTTACCTGTCACAAGAATGAAGGCAAGTCACGCCCCCCGCTGTCCGTTCACTCCGCCAAGATGCTGGTCCAGGTGGTAGAGAGGATGAAGGCTCCCTTGTCTCTGTTCATGGTTTTTATGCCTCGCTTGCAGATCTCAATGGCCTCTCTGATCCAGCGCTGTTGTTTGTTCTCTTCTGTGCGGATGACCCTGCCCTTCTCCCGGTCCATGATGTGGTTTTCCCTTTTGCAGTGGTCAGTGATTGCTGATTTGTAATGTTCATGTTGTGCTTGTTCTTTTACTGCTCTGATTTTTTCATTTTTTTGACAGGTAAGTCACACCCTCATGGAACATCAGCTCAAGACACCATCATGCGACACTCTGAAGAAGGCGAAAGACTCGCCGAAACATGTCAGGTAAAAAATTAACCTAAAACATAATTGTCTGCTTTTAATGAATCAGTCAAATATCAATAATAAGAAGACAAAATGAACCTAATACAAATAAATGAATGCTTAATAACTCCCCTGCACATGCTCCTAAAAATCCAAACCTTCACCTGTAAATAAAACGTCCCGACCTGAAGACATCTTAATGTTATTATTTTGTTATACACACAGTGCCGCCAAGTGGAATCAAAAATTTGTTTTTATTTTAATTTTCACGTACTGCATGGTGCCCTTTTGACGAATCCGACTGAAAATTAGTCAGAAAAGACTTAAGACAATGATCTTACTCTCTGCCGAATTTTGTGACGTTTTGGCAAAAGGCGTGGCTATTAAGGTGCTGAAAAGTCCGATTGTACTCTGTGGCAACAAAAGCTCCGGCAACATGACTCAGATGATCCTATCTTCTCGAAGTTGTACACATTTGAGGATACTTCAGCCCTGAAGACATCTACCAACTTATTTTACATCGTAGTAGTAGCGCCACCAACTGGTAAAAGCTAATACAAGTTATTTTCTTGGATGTTTTTCTCCGTGCAACTCAACAAGGTCGCCCTCATATATGCTCGGATGACTGTTTCGGCCATGAGGATGTCACAATACGAAATTCGTGATTTTTCGTGAAAAGTTGTGGGAGTGGCATTGCACTGTTCAGCAATAAAACAAAGCTGATTATGAGGTTCTAAATATGAACGACAACTCGTAAAACTTTACACACACATCAGGCCGAGCAAATTTATCAATATTTTATACGTTAGTTGTGCAGCTTTTTTGAAATGGCTCGCCATGGCCCTCGAGAAATGTTAAAAAAAAAGCAGCTCTGGTTGAGTGTTTCACCTCGCTTTTTGTAAATTTTATGGAGTACAGTGAACCCTCGGTTATCGCGGTTAATGGGGACCGAGACCACCCGCGAAAACTGAAAATCCGCGAAGTAGCGGCGCACCTTCAAAAATGCTTAAAAAAAATATACAATATATATAATATATATATATAAATATATATATATATATATATATATATATATATATATATATATATATATATACGGGGAGAGAGCGAGTGAAATTCATGTTATAACAAAAAAAACAAATTATTATTAAAACGTATTATTTTTTTATTCCCCAGCCATTCTTTTTGTATTTATTTAATTACTCCGACTTTTACCTGCTGGTACGCCGTCCGGTGTGCCCTGTGAAATGAAAGGTGGCATTCTTTATTTATTTATTCATTTATACATTCATAACTGACAGCCTCGCGCTCCGCTCGTGCCCGGGCAGAAGAGGTGCTCCAATTTGGCTTAACTGTGACACACGCCCGTCCTCCTCCCCCGGAGCTTCCATTCGGTTAAACTTAGGGGCCGCTTGGCACCGCCCGTGCCCGGGGAAGGTGCTCCTCTTCGGCTTACTGTGACGCGAGCATGCCCTCCTCCTCCGGAGCTTCCATTCGGTTAAACTTAGGGGCCGCTTGGAACCGCCCGTGCCCGGGGAAGGTGCTCCTCTTCGGCTTACTGTGACGCGAGCATGCCCTCCTCCTCCGGAGCTTTCATTCGGTTAAACTTAGGGGCCGCTTGGCACTGCCCGTGCCCGGGGAAGGTGCTCCTCTACGGCTTAACTGCCACGCACGCTGGCCGGAGCTCTGGTACGGTCCGAACCGCGCGAAACGTCGCCACCGATCGTGTCCGGGGGAACGTGCTCTTCTTCGTCCACTCTCCTCTTCGCCCACGCTCTTCTTCGGCGCACGCCGGCCGTCTAACCGCTCCAGCGCCCCGTCGTGCCGCTCGGCGAAACTACAATGCGCCCGAATATTTTTTAGACCCGCGAAGCACTGAACCCGCGAAAGGTGAACCGCGAAGTAGCGAGGGTTCACTGTATGTATAAGACCAAGACCTACAAAAAAGTCTCTTGGAGCAATGAGCTAGGTTTTACAGGAAGTCGGCCATTTTGAATTTACTTAAAAGGGGGCGGGTCACCACAATGGACTTTGTGTAGAAATTATTATTGGGGCCCGAGCAGCGACCGCGGCGAGGTCCCTATTGTTTTTGTAGAAAATATTATTACTTTTATTATTATTATTATTATTATTATTAGGGCCTGAGCAGCGATCGCTGCGAAGTCCCTATTGTTTTTGTTGAAATTATTATTATTATTATTTTTCCGATTGTTCGATCGCATTTTTGACCCCTGAAACATGCACAAAAACTCACCAAACTTGGCAGTCTCATCGGGCATGGCGAAAAATTTGATATTTTAACGTCTAATATGAACAGGAAGTGAGTTATGAATTTTTGAAAGTCCGACTTTTGCCCTTTTTTGCATGTTTACAGGGGTCATTCTTTTGCACCCTGATCCTAAAGGCTTCATCTGATTGCCTTAAAATTCTGTCTGTAGCATCTGAAGACCTGGCACAAACACTGGGGCTAAAATTTTTTGTTTCCGAAATACTATATGACGGGGGCGGGGCATCAAAGTTTTCACTTAAGATTTCCTTCGCCGCAATGGACAAAATGCTTAATAACTCTCCTGCACATGCTGCTAAAAATCCAAAACTTCACATGTACATAAAGAGTCTGTACCTGAAGACATCTATATGTTTATATTCAGTTATACACCTTGCGCCAATCAATATCATTTTTTACATTTTGACGTACTGCACGGTGCCCTTTTAACGAATCTGATTGAAAATTGGCTAGAAAAGACTCAAGACATTGATCTTACTCTATCCCTATTTTTGTGACTTTCCTTCGAAGGGCGTGGCTATTACGGTGCCGCAGAGTCTGATTATTCTCCGTGGCAACAAAAGTTCCTGCAAAATGATTCAGATGATCCATCTTCTCGAAATTTTTCACATTTGAGGATATTCAGGCCCTGAAGACGGCTGCCAACTTATTTTTGATCGCAGTGGTAGCGCCACAAACTGGTTAAAACAAATACAAATCATTTTCGTTGATTTTTTTCTCCGGGCAGGTTAACAAAATCTACCTTACATTTGCTCGGATGAGTGTTTAGGCCTTGAGGATGTCACAATACGAAAGTCTTTCGCCTTCTTCAGAGTGTCACATGATGGTGTCTTGTGGCCCGTCTTTATCAGCTGATGTTCCATGAGGGCGTGACTTACCTGTCACAAGAATGAAGGCAAGTCACGCCCCCCGCTGTCCGTTCACTCCGCCAAAATGCTGCTCCAGGTGGTAGAGAGGATGAAGGCTCCCTTGTCTCTGTTCATGGTTTTTATGCCTCGCTTGCAGATCTCAATGGCCTCTCTGATCCAGCGCTGTTGTTTGTTCTCTTCGGTGCGGATGACCCTGCCCTTCTCCCGGTCCATGATGTGGTTTTCCCTTTTGCAGTGGTCAGTGATTGCTGATTTGTAATGTTCATGTTGTGCTTGTTCTTTTACTGCTCTGATTTTTCATTTTTTTGACAGGTAAGTCACACCCTCATGGAACATCAGCTGATAAAGACGGGTCTCAAGACACCATCATGCGACACTCTGAAGAAGGCGAAAGACTCGCCGAAACATGTCAGGTAAAAAATTAACCTAAAACATAATTGTCTGCTTTTAATGAATCAGTCAAATATCAATAATAAGAAGACAAAATGAACCTAATACAAATAAATGAATGCTTAATAACTCCCCTGCACATGCTCCTAAAAATCCAAACCTTCACCTGTAAATAAAACGTCCCGACCTGAAGACATCTTAATGTTATTATTTTGTTATACACACAGTGCCGCCAAGTGGAATCAAAAATTTGTTTTTATTTTAATTTTCACGTACTGCACGGTGCCCTTTTGACGAATCCGACTGAAAATTAGTCAGAAAAGACTCAAGACAATGATCTTACTCTCTGCCGAATTTTGTGACGTTTTGGCAAAAGGCGTGGCTATTAAGGTGCTGAAAAGTCCGATTGTACTCTGTGGCAACAAAAGCTCCGGCAACATGACTCAGATCATCCTATCTTCTCGAAGTTGTACACATTTGAGGATACTTCAGCCCTGAAGACATCTACCAACTTATTTTATATCGTAGTAGTAGCGCCACCAACTGGTAAAAGCTAATACAAGTTATTTTCTTGGATGTTTTTCTCCGTGCAACTCAACAAGGTCGCCCTCATATATGCTCGGATGACTGTTTCGGCCATGAGGATGTCACAATACGAAATTCGTGATTTTTCGTGAAAAGTTGTGGGAGTGGCATTGCACTGTTCGGCAATAAAACAAAGCTGATTATGAGGTTCTAAATATGAACGACAACTCGTAAAACTTTACACACACATCAGGCCGAGCAAATTTATCAATATTTTATACGTTAGTTGTGCAGCTTTTTTGAAATGGCTCGCCATGGCCCTCGAGAAATGTTAAAAAAAAGCAGCTCTGGTTGAGTGTTTCACCTCGCTTTTTGTAAATTTTATGGAGTACAGTGAACCCTCGGTTATCGCGGTTAATGGGGACCGAGACCACCCGCGAAAACTGAAAATCCGCGAAGTAGCGGCGCACCTTCAAAAATGCTTAAAAAAAATATACAATATATATAATAAATATATATATATATATATATATATATATATATATATATATATATATATATATACGGGGAGAGAGAGAGTGAAATTCATGTTATAACAAAAAAACCAAATTATTATTAAAACGTATTATTTTTTTATTCCCCAGCCATTCTTTTTGTATTTATTTAATTACTCCGACTTTTACCTGCTGGTACGCCGTCCGGTGTGCCCTGTGAAATGAAAGGTGGCATTCTTTATTTATTTATTCATTTATACATTCATAACTGACAGCCTCGCGCTCCGCTCGTGCCCGGGCAGAAGAGGTGCTCCAATTTGGCTTAACTGTGACACACGCCCGTCCTCCTCCCCCGGAGCTTCCATTCGGTTAAACTTAGGGGCCGCTTGGCACCGCCCGTGCCCGGGGAAGGTGCTCCTCTTCGGCTTACTGTGACGCGAGCATGCCCTCCTCCTCCGGAGCTTCCATTCGGTTACACTTAGGGGCCGCTTGGAACCGCCCGTGCCCGGGGAGGGGTGCTCCTCTTCGGCTTACTGTGACGCGAGCATGCCCTCCTCCTCCGGAGCTTCCATTCGGTTAAACTTAGGGGCCGCTTGGCACCGCCCGTGCCCGGGGAAGGTGCTCCTCTACGGCTTAACTGCCACGCACGCTGGCCGGAGCTCTGGTACGGTCCGAACCGCGCGAAACGTCGCCACCGATCGTGTCCGGGGGAACGTGCTCTTCTTCGTCCACTCTCCTCTTCGCCCGCGCTCTTCTTCGGCGCACGCCGGCCGTCTAACCGCTCCAGCGCCCCGTCGTGCCGCTCGGCGAAACTACAATGCCCCCGAATATTTTTTAGACCCGCGAAGCACTGAACCTGCGAAAGGTGAACCGCGAAGTAGCGAGGGTTCACTGTATGTATAAGACCAAGACCTACAAAAAAGTCTCTTGGAGCAATGAGCTAGGTTTTACAGGAAGTCGGCCATTTTGAATTTACTTAAAAGGGGGCGGGTCACCACAATGGACTTTGTGTAGAAATTATTATTGGGGCCCGAGCAGCGACCGCGGCGAGGTCCCTATTGTTTTTGTAGAAAATATTATTACTTTTATTATTATTATTATTATTATTATTAGGGCCTGAGCAGCGACCGCTGTGAAGTCCCTATTGTTTTTGTAGAAATTATTATTATTATTTTTCCGATTGTTCGATCGCATTTTTGACCCCCGAAACATGCACAAAAACTCACCAAACCTGGCAGTCTCATCGGGCATGGCGAAAAATTTGATATTTTAACGTCTAATATGAACAGGAAGTGAGTTATGAATTTTTGAAAGTCCGACTTTTGCCCTTTTTTGCATGTTTACAGGGGTCATTCTTTTGCACCCTGATCCTAAAGGCTTCATCTGATTGCCTTAAAATTCTGTCTGTAGCATCTGAAGACCTGGGACAAACACTGGGGCTAAAATTTTTTGTTTCCGAAATACTATATGACGGGGGCGGGGCATCAAAGTTTTCACTTAAGATTTCCTTCGCCGCAATGGACAAAATGCTTAATAACTCTCCTGCACATGCTGCTAAAAATCCAAAACTTCACATGTACATAAAGAGTCTGTACCTGAAGACATCTATATGTTTATATTCAGTTATACACCTTGCGCCAATCAATATCATTTTTTACATTTTGACGTACTGCACGGTGCCCTTTTAACGAATCTGATTGAAAATTGGCTAGAAAAGACTCAAGACATTGATCTTACTCTATCCCTATTTTTGTGACTTTCCTTCGAAGGGCGTGGCTATTACGGTGCCGCAGAGTCTGATTATTCTCCGTGGCAACAAAAGTTCCTGCAAAATGATTCAGATGATCCATCTTCTCGAAATTTTTCACATTTGAGGATATTCAGGCCCTGAAGACGGCTGCCAACTTATTTTTGATCGCAGTGGTAGCGCCACCAACTGGTTAAAACAAATATAAATTATTTTCGTTGATGTTTTTCTCCGGGCATGTTAACAAAATCTACCTTATATTTGCTCGGATGAGTGTTTAGGCCTTGAGCATGTCACAATACGAAAGTCTTTCGCCTTCTTCAGAGTGTCACATGATGGTGTCTTGTGGCCCGTCTTTATCAGCTGATGTTCCATGAGGGCGTGACTTACCTGTCACAAGAATGAAGGCAAGTCACGCCCCCCGCTGTCCGTTCACTCCGCCAAAATGCTGCTCCAGGTGGTAGAGAGGATGAAGGCTCCCTTGTCTCTGTTCATGGTTTTTATGCCTCGCTTGCAGATCTCAATGGCCTCTCTGATCCAGCGCTGTTGTTTGTTCTCTTCTGTGCGGATGACCCTGCCCTTCTCCCGGTCCATGATGTGGTTTTCCCTTTTGCAGTGGTCAGTGATTGCTGATTTGTAATGTTCATGTTGTGCTTGTTCTTTTACTGCTCTGATTTTTCATTTTTTTGACAGGTAAGTCACACCCTCATGGAACATCAGCTGATAAAGACGGGTCTCAAGACACCATCATGCGACACTCTGAAGAAGGCGAAAGACTCGCCGAAACATGTCAGGTAAAAAATTAACCTAAAACATAATTGTCTGCTTTTAATGAATCAGTCAAATATCAATAATAAGAAGACAAAATGAACCTAATACAAATAAATGAATGCTTAATAACTCCCCTGCACATGCTCCTAAAAATCCAAACCTTCACCTGTAAATAAAACGTCCCGACCTGAAGACATCTTAATGTTATTATTTTGTTATACACACTGTGCCGCCAAGTGGAATCAAAAATTTGTTTTTATTTTAATTTTCACGTACTGCACGGTGCCCTTTTGACGAATCCGACTGAAAATTAGTCAGAAAAGACTCAAGACAATGATCTTACTCTCTGCCGAATTTTGTGACGTTTTGGCAAAAGGCGTGGCTATTAAGGTGCTGAAAAGTCCGATTGTACTCTGTGGCAACAAAAGCTCCGGCAACATGACTCAGATCATCCTATCTTCTCGAAGTTGTACACATTTGAGGATACTTCAGCCCTGAAGACATCTACCAACTTATTTTATATCGTAGTAGTAGCGCCACCAACTGGTAAAAGCTAATACAAGTTATTTTCTTGGATGTTTTTCTCCGTGCAACTCAACAAGGTCGCCCTCATATATGCTCGGATGACTGTTTCGGCCATGAGGATGTCACAATACGAAATTCGTGATTTTTCGTGAAAAGTTGTGGGAGTGGCATTGCACTGTTCGGCAATAAAACAAAGCTGATTATGAGGTTCTAAATATGAACGACAACTCGTAAAACTTTACACACACATCAGGCCGAGCAAATTTATCAATATTTTATACGTTAGTTGTGCAGCTTTTTTGAAATGGCTCGCCATGGCCCTCGAGAAATGTTAAAAAAAAGCAGCTCTGGTTGAGTGTTTCACCTCGCTTTTTGTAAATTTTATGGAGTACAGTGAACCCTCGGTTATCGCGGTTAATGGGGACCGAGACCACCCGCGAAAACTGAAAATCCGCGAAGTAGCGGCGCACCTTCAAAAATGCTTAAAAAAAATATACAATATATATAATAATATATATATATATATATATATATATATATATATATATATATATATATATATATATATACGGGGAGAGAGAGAGTGAAATTCATGTTATAACAAAAAAACCAAATTATTATTAAAACGTATTATTTTTTTATTCCCCAGCCATTCTTTTTGTATTTATTTAATTACTCCGACTTTTACCTGCTGGTACGCCGTCCGGTGTGCCCTGTGAAATGAAAGGTGGCATTCTTTATTTATTTATTCATTTATTCATTCATAACTGACAGCCTCGCGCTCCGCTCGTGCCCGGGCAGAAGAGGTGCTCCAATTTGGCTTAACTGTGACACACGCCCGTCCTCCTCCGTCCGGAGCTTCCATTCGGTTAAACTTAGGGGCCGCTTGGCACCGCCCGTGCCCGGGGAAGGTGCTCCTCTTCGGCTTACTGTGACGCGAGCATGCCCTCCTCCTCCGGAGCTTCCATTCGGTTAAACTTAGGGGCCGCTTGGAACCGCCCGTGCCCGGGGAAGGTGCTCCTCTTCGGCTTACTGTGACGCGAGCATGCCCTCCTCCTCCGGAGCTTCCATTCGGTTAAACTTAGGGGCCGCTTGGCACCGCCCGTGCCCGGGGAAGGTGCTCCTCTACGGCTTAACTGCCACGCACGCTGGCCGGAGCTCTGGTACGGTCCGAACCGCGCGAAACGTCGCCACCGATCGTGTCCGGGGGAACGTGCTCTTCTTCGTCCACTCTCCTCTTCGCCCACGCTCTTCTTCGGCGCACGCCGGCCGTCTAACCGCTCCAGCGCCCCGTCGTGCCGCTCGGCGAAACTACAATGCCCCCGAATATTTTTTAGACCCGCGAAGCACTGAACCTGCGAAAGGTGAACCGCGAAGTAGCGAGGGTTCACTGTATGTATAAGACCAAGACCTACAAAAAAGTCTCTTGGAGCAATGAGCTAGGTTTTACAGGAAGTCGGCCATTTTGAATTTACTTAAAAGGGGGCGGGTCACCACAATGGACTTTGTGTAGAAATTATTATTGGGGCCCGAGCAGCGACCGCGGCGAGGTCCCTATTGTTTTTGTAGAAAATATTATTACTTTTATTATTATTATTATTATTATTATTAGGGCCTGAGCAGCGACCGCTGCGAAGTCCCTATTGTTTTTGTAGAAATTATTATTATTATTTTTCCGATTGTTCGATCGCATTTTTGACCCCCGAAACATGCACAAAAACTCACCAAACTTGGCAGTCTCATCGGGCATGGCGAAAAATTTGATATTTTAACGTCTAATATGAACAGGAAGTGAGTTATGAATTTTTGAAAGTCCGACTTTTGCCCTTTTTTGCATGTTTACAGGGGTCATTCTTTTGCACCCTGATCCTAAAGGCTTCATCTGATTGCCTTAAAATTCTGTCTGTAGCATCTGAAGACCTGGCACAAACACTGGGGCTAAAATTTTTTGTTTCCGAAATACTATATGACGGGGGCGGGGCATCAAAGTTTTCACTTAAGATTTCCTTCGCCGCAATGGACAAAATGCTTAATAACTCTCCTGCACATGCTGCTAAAAATCCAAAACTTCACATGTACATAAAGAGTCTGTACCTGAAGACATCTATATGTTTATATTCAGTTATACACCTTGCGCCAATCAATATCATTTTTTACATTTTGACGTACTGCACGGTGCCCTTTTAACGAATCTGATTGAAAATTGGCTAGAAAAGACTCAAGACATTGATCTTACTCTATCCCTATTTTTGTGACTTTCCTTCGAAGGGCGTGGCTATTACGGTGCCGCAGAGTCTGATTATTCTCCGTGGCAACAAAAGTTCCTGCAAAATGATTCAGATGATCCATCTTCTCGAAATTTTTCACATTTGAGGATATTCAGGCCCTGAAGACGGCTGCCAACTTATTTTTGATCGCAGTGGTAGCGCCACCAACTGGTTAAAACAAATACAAATTATTTTCGTTGATTTTTTTCTCCGGGCAGGTTAACAAAATCTACCTTACATTTGCTCGGATGAGTGTTTAGGCCTTGAGGATGTCACAATACGAAAGTCTTTCGCCTTCTTCAGAGTGTCACATGATGGTGTCTTGTGGCCCGTCTTTATCAGCTGATGTTCCATGAGGGCGTGACTTACCTGTCACAAGAATGAAGGCAAGTCACGCCCCCCGCTGTCCGTTCACTCCGCCAAAATGCTGCTCCAGGTGGTAGAGAGGATGAAGGCTCCCTTGTCTCTGTTCATGGTTTTTATGCCTCGCTTGCAGATCTCAATGGCCTCTCTGATCCAGCGCTGTTGTTTGTTCTCTTCGGTGCGGATGACCCTGCCCTTCTCCCGGTCCATGATGTGGTTTTCCCTTTTGCAGTGGTCAGTGATTGCTGATTTGTAATGTTCATGTTGTGCTTGTTCTTTTACTGCTCTGATTTTTCATTTTTTTGACAGGTAAGTCACACCCTCATGGAACATCAGCTCAAGACACCATCATGCGACACTCTGAAGAAGGCGAAAGACTCGCCGAAACATGTCAGTGAAAAAATTAACCTAAAACATAATTGTCTGCTTTTAATGAATCAGTCAAATATCAATAATAAGAAGACAAAATGAACCTAATACAAATAAATGAATGCTTAATAACTCCCCTGCACATGCTCCTAAAAATCCAAACCTTCACCTGTAAATAAAACGTCCCGACCTGAAGACATCTTAATGTTATTATTTTGTTATACACACAGTGCCGCCAAGTGGAATCAAAAATTTGTTTTTATTTTAATTTTCACGTACTGCACGGTGCCCTTTCGACGAATCCGACTGAAAATTAGTCAGAAAAGACTCAAGACAATGATCTTACTCTCTGCCGAATTTTGTGACGTTTTGGCAAAAGGCGTGGCTATTACGGTGCTGAAAAGTCCGATTGTACTCTGTGGCAACAAAAGCTCCAGCAACATGACTCAGGTGATCCTATCTTCTCGAAGTTGCACACATTTGAGGATACTTAAGCCCTGAAGACATCTACCAACTTATTTTTCATCGTAGTAGTAGCGCCACCAACTGGTAAAAGCTAATACAAGTTATTTTCTTGGATGTTTTTCTCCGTGCAACTCAACAAGGTCGCCCTCATATATGCTCGGATGACTGTTTCGGCCATGAGGATGTCCCAATACGAAATTCGTCCTTTTTCATGAAAAGTTGTGGGAGTGGCATTGCACTGTTCGGCAATAAAACAAAGCTGATTATGAGGTTCTAAATATGAACGACAACTCGTGAAACTTTACACACACATCAGGCCGAGCAAATTTATCAATATTTTATACGTTAGTTGTGCAGCTTTTTTGAAATGGCTCGCCATGGCCCTCGAGAAATGTTCAAAAAAGCAGCCCTGGTTGAGTGTTTCACCTCGCTTTTTGTAAATTTTATGGAGTACAGTGAACCCTCGGTTATCGCGGTTAATGGGGACCGAGACCACCCGCAAAAACTGAAAATCCGCGAAGTAGCGGCGCACCTTCAAAAATGCTTAAAAAAAATATACAATATATATAATAAATATATATATATATATATATATATATATATATATATATATATATATATATATATATACGGGGGGAGAGAGAGAGACAGAGAGTGAAATTCATGTTATAACAAAAAAAACAAATTATTATTAAAACTTATTATTTTTTTATTCCCCAACCATTCTTTTTGTATTTATTTAATTACTCCGACTTTTACCTGCTGGTACGCCGTCCGGTGTGCCCTGTGAAATGAAAGGTGGCATTCTTTATTTATTCATTTATTTATTCATTCATAACTGACAGCCTCGCGCTCCGCTCGTGCCCGGGCAGAAGAGGTGCTCCAATTCGGCTTCACTGTGACACACGCCCGCCCTCCTCCCCCGGAGCTTCCATTCGGTTAAACTTAGGGGCCGCTTGGCACCGCCCGTGCCCGGGGAAGGTGCTCCTCTTCGGCTTACTGTGACGCGAGCATGCCCTCCTCCTGCGGAGCTTCCATTCGGTTAAACTTAGGGGCCGCTTGGAACCGCCCGTGCCCGGGGAAGGTGCTCCTCTTCGGCTTACTGTGACGCGAGCATGCCCTCCTCCTCCGGAGCTTCCATTCGGTTAAACTTAGGGGCCGCTTGGCACCGCCCGTGCCCGGGAAAGGTGCTCCTCTACGGCTTAACTGCCACGCACGCCGGCCGGAGCTCTGGTACGGTCCGAACCGCGCGAAACGTCGCCACCGATCGTGTCCGGGGGAACGTGCTCTCTTCGTCCACTCTCCTCTTCGCCCACGCTCTTCTTCGGCGCACGCCGGCCGTCTAACTGCTCCAGCGCCCCGTCGTGCCGCTCGGCGAAACTACAATGCCCCCGAATATTTTTTAGACCCGCGAAGCACTGAACCCGCGAAAGGTGAACCGCGAAGTAGCGAGGGTTCACTGTATGTATAAGACCAAGACCTACAAAAAAGTCTCTTGGAGCAATGAGCTAGGTTTTACAGGAAGTCGGCCATTTTGAATTTACTTAAAAGGGGGCGGGTCACCACAATGGACTTTGTGTAGAAATTATTATTGGGGCCCGAGCAGCGACCGCGGCGAGGTCCCTATTGTTTTTGTAGAAATTATTATTATTATTATTTTTCCGATTGTTCGATCGCATTTTTGACCCCCGAAACATGCACAAAAACTCACCAAACTTGGCAGTCTCATCGGGCATGGCGAAAAATTTGATATTTTAACGTCTAATATGAACAGGAAGTGAGTTATGAATTTTTGAAAGTCCGATTTTTGCCCTTTTTTGCATGTTTACAGGGGTCATTCTTTTGCACCCTGATCCTAAAGGCTTCATCTGATTGCCTTAAAATTCTGTCTGTAGCATCTTAAGACCTGGGACAAACACTGGGGCTAAAAATTTTTGTTTCCGAAATACTATATGACGGGGGCGGGGCTTCAAAGTTTTCACTTAAGATTTCCTTCGCCGCAATGAACAAAATGCTTAATAACTCTCCTGCACGTGCTGCTAAAAATCCAAAACTTCACATGTACATAAAGAGTCGGTACCTGAAGACATCTATATGTTTATATTCAGTTATACACCTTGCGCCAATCAATATCATTTTTTACATTTTGACGTACTGCACGGTGCCCTTTTAACGAATCTGATTGAAAATTGGCTAGAAAAGACTCAAGACATTGATCTTACTCTATCCCTATTTTTGTGACTTTCCTTCGAAGGGCGTGGCTATTACGGTGCCGCAGAGTCTGATTATTCTCCGTGGCAACAAAAGTTCCTGCAAAATGATTCAGATGATCCATCTTCTCGAAATTTTTCACATTTGAGGATATTCAGGCCCTGAAGACGGCTGCCAACTTATTTTTGATCGCAGTGGTAGCGCCACCAACTGGTTAAAACAAATACAAATTATTTTCGTTGATGTTTTTCTCCGGGCAGGTTAACAAAATCTACCTTATATTTGCTCGGATGAGTGTTTAGGCCTTGAGGATGTCACAATACGAAAGTCTTTCGCCTTCTTCAGAGTGTCACATGATGGTGTCTTGTGGCCCGTCTTTATCAGCTGATGTTCCATGAGGGCGTGACTTACCTGTCACAAGAATGAAGGCAAGTCACGCCCCCCGCTGTCCGTTCACTCCGCCAAAATGCTGCTCCAGGTGGTAGAGAGGATGAAGGCTCCCTTGTCTCTGTTCATGGTTTTTATGCCTCGCTTGCAGATCTCAATGGCCTCTCTGATCCAGCGCTGTTGTTTGTTCTCTTCGGTGCGGATGACCCTGCCCTTCTCCCGGTCCATGATGTGGTTTTCCCTTTTGCAGTGGTCAGTGATTGCTGATTTGTAATGTTCATGTTGTGCTTGTTCTTTTACTGCTCTGATTTTTCATTTTTTTGACAGGTAAGTCACACCCTCATGGAACATCAGCTCAAGACACCATCATGCGACACTCTGAAGAAGGCGAAAGACTCGCCGAAACATGTCAGTGAAAAAATTAACCTAAAACATAATTGTCTGCTTTTAATGAATCAGTCAAATATCAATAATAAGAAGACAAAATGAACCTAATACAAATAAATGAATGCTTAATAACTCCCCTGCACATGCTCCTAAAAATCCAAACCTTCACCTGTAAATAAAACGTCCCGACCTGAAGACATCTTAATGTTATTATTTTGTTATACACACAGTGCCGCCAAGTGGAATCAAAAATTTGTTTTTATTTTAATTTTCACGTACTGCACGGTGCCCTTTCGACGAATCCGACTGAAAATTAGTCAGAAAAGACTCAAGACAATGATCTTACTCTCTGCCGAATTTTGTGACGTTTTGGCAAAAGGCGTGGCTATTACGGTGCTGAAAAGTCCGATTGTACTCTGTGGCAACAAAAGCTCCAGCAACATGACTCAGGTGATCCTATCTTCTCGAAGTTGCACACATTTGAGGATACTTAAGCCCTGAAGACATCTACCAACTTATTTTTCATCGTAGTAGTAGCGCCACCAACTGGTAAAAGCTAATACAAGTTATTTTCTTGGATGTTTTTCTCCGTGCAACTCAACAAGGTCGCCCTCATATATGCTCGGATGACTGTTTCGGCCATGAGGATGTCCCAATACGAAATTCGTCCTTTTTCATGAAAAGTTGTGGGAGTGGCATTGCACTGTTCGGCAATAAAACAAAGCTGATTATGAGGTTCTAAATATGAACGACAACTCGTGAAACTTTACACACACATCAGGCCGAGCAAATTTATCAATATTTTATACGTTAGTTGTGCAGCTTTTTTGAAATGGCTCGCCATGGCCCTCGAGAAATGTTCAAAAAAGCAGCCCTGGTTGAGTGTTTCACCTCGCTTTTTGTAAATTTTATGGAGTACAGTGAACCCTCGGTTATCGCGGTTAATGGGGACCGAGACCACCCGCAAAAACTGAAAATCCGCGAAGTAGCGGCGCACCTTCAAAAATGCTTAAAAAAAATATACAATATATATAATAAATATATATATATATATATATATATATATATATATATATATATATATATATATATATACGGGGGGAGAGAGAGAGACAGAGAGTGAAATTCATGTTATAACAAAAAAAACAAATTATTATTAAAACTTATTATTTTTTTATTCCCCAACCATTCTTTTTGTATTTATTTAATTACTCCGACTTTTACCTGCTGGTACGCCGTCCGGTGTGCCCTGTGAAATGAAAGGTGGCATTCTTTATTTATTCATTTATTTATTCATTCATAACTGACAGCCTCGCGCTCCGCTCGTGCCCGGGCAGAAGAGGTGCTCCAATTCGGCTTCACTGTGACACACGCCCGCCCTCCTCCCCCGGAGCTTCCATTCGGTTAAACTTAGGGGCCGCTTGGCACCGCCCGTGCCCGGGGAAGGTGCTCCTCTTCGGCTTACTGTGACGCGAGCATGCCCTCCTCCTGCGGAGCTTCCATTCGGTTAAACTTAGGGGCCGCTTGGAACCGCCCGTGCCCGGGGAAGGTGCTCCTCTTCGGCTTACTGTGACGCGAGCATGCCCTCCTCCTCCGGAGCTTCCATTCGGTTAAACTTAGGGGCCGCTTGGCACCGCCCGTGCCCGGGAAAGGTGCTCCTCTACGGCTTAACTGCCACGCACGCCGGCCGGAGCTCTGGTACGGTCCGAACCGCGCGAAACGTCGCCACCGATCGTGTCCGGGGGAACGTGCTCTCTTCGTCCACTCTCCTCTTCGCCCACGCTCTTCTTCGGCGCACGCCGGCCGTCTAACTGCTCCAGCGCCCCGTCGTGCCGCTCGGCGAAACTACAATGCCCCCGAATATTTTTTAGACCCGCGAAGCACTGAACCCGCGAAAGGTGAACCGCGAAGTAGCGAGGGTTCACTGTATGTATAAGACCAAGACCTACAAAAAAGTCTCTTGGAGCAATGAGCTAGGTTTTACAGGAAGTCGGCCATTTTGAATTTACTTAAAAGGGGGCGGGTCACCACAATGGACTTTGTGTAGAAATTATTATTGGGGCCCGAGCAGCGACCGCGGCGAGGTCCCTATTGTTTTTGTAGAAATTATTATTATTATTATTTTTCCGATTGTTCGATCGCATTTTTGACCCCCGAAACATGCACAAAAACTCACCAAACTTGGCAGTCTCATCGGGCATGGCGAAAAATTTGATATTTTAACGTCTAATATGAACAGGAAGTGAGTTATGAATTTTTGAAAGTCCGATTTTTGCCCTTTTTTGCATGTTTACAGGGGTCATTCTTTTGCACCCTGATCCTAAAGGCTTCATCTGATTGCCTTAAAATTCTGTCTGTAGCATCTTAAGACCTGGGACAAACACTGGGGCTAAAAATTTTTGTTTCCGAAATACTATATGACGGGGGCGGGGCTTCAAAGTTTTCACTTAAGATTTCCTTCGCCGCAATGAACAAAATGCTTAATAACTCTCCTGCACGTGCTGCTAAAAATCCAAAACTTCACATGTACATAAAGAGTCGGTACCTGAAGACATCTATATGTTTATATTCAGTTATACACCTTGCGCCAATCAATATCATTTTTTACATTTTGACGTACTGCACGGTGCCCTTTTAACGAATCTGATTGAAAATTGGCTAGAAAAGACTCAAGACATTGATCTTACTCTATCCCTATTTTTGTGACTTTCCTTCGAAGGGCGTGGCTATTACGGTGCCGCAGAGTCTGATTATTCTCCGTGGCAACAAAAGTTCCTGCAAAATGATTCAGATGATCCATCTTCTCGAAATTTTTCACATTTGAGGATATTCAGGCCCTGAAGACGGCTGCCAACTTATTTTTGATCGCAGTGGTAGCGCCACCAACTGGTTAAAACAAATACAAATTATTTTCGTTGATGTTTTTCTCCGGGCAGGTTAACAAAATCTACCTTATATTTGCTCGGATGAGTGTTTAGGCCTTGAGGATGTCACAATACGAAAGTCTTTCGCCTTCTTCAGAGTGTCACATGATGGTGTCTTGTGACCCGTCTTTATCAGCTGATGTTCCATGAGGGCGTGACTTACCTGTCACGAGAATGAAGGCAAGTCACGCCCCCCGCTGTCCGTTCACTCCGCCAAGATGCTGGTCCAGGTGGTAGAGAGGATGAAGGCTCCCTTGTCTCTGTTCATGGTTTTTATGCCTCGCTTGCAGATCTCAATGGCCTCTCTGATCCAGCGCTGTTGTTTGTTCTCTTCTGTGCGGATGACCCTGCCCTTCTCCCGGTCCATGATGTGGTTTTCCCTTTTGCAGTGGTCAGTGATTGCTGATTTGTAATGTTCATGTTGTGCTTGTTCTTTTACTGCTCTGATTTTTTTCATTTTTTTGACAGGTAAGTCACACCCTCATGGAACATCAGCTCAAGACACCATCATGCGACACTCTGAAGAAGGCGAAAGACTCGCCGAAACATGTCAGTGAAAAAATTAACCTAAAACATAATTGTCTGCTTTTAATGAATCAGTCAAATATCAATAATAAGAAGACAAAATGAACCTAATACAAATAAATGAATGCTTAATAACTCCCCTGCACATGCTCCTAAAAATCCAAACCTTCACCTGTAAATAAAACGTCCCGACCTGAAGACATCTTAACCCATAAGAACCCACGGTGACACCAGTGTAACAAACACTTTGAACTCCCCTGTTTCTTTGTTTTAAAATTTTTTGCCTGACTTTAACCCTTCAAAACCCTACGCGGCATATATGCAACATCCTGGAATAAAGACCATGTGATAGTCATGTGACTCTGACAGGAAGTGACCTCTCCAATTTGCTGGAACTGCTGATGTGTTAATTTCAAAGAACCAGCCAACTTCAAAGAACTGTTATGTGATACTACAGGTAATGTCAAACTCATTTGACATTTCCAATACTTTGATAACATGTCCTATAGTGCTGATAACATGGTCTCACCATAGTGTTTGAAGAAACTAATATCAAACCAGGGATCGAAATATTGCTGTGACATATATGTCACATCGGGCTTTCAGCCTTAAAATACGATTGAAAAGCTCGACGTGACATATATGTCACAATAACAAAAATTGTCATAATCCACCCAATTTATTCAGCGGTATCTGCGATATTCAGCTGAAGTATGTTCTGCTTGTGAATTAAAAGTATACTGAACAATTAGAAACACAAAATAATGCGAAAGAAAAACACTTTTTGGAACTTCAACGTAATGCTAACAAAGTTTTACTATCCTATGATTATCTCATAAAAAGAAATATCTAATTATTGTGTATTCTGTACTTTCTTATTTTTAATACATTTTTAGAATGCAAAAGAACAAGAAATACTCTCTTCAAAATGCACTCCAGATCATCCTGGGAGATGACAGTGACTTTGTCACGTAATCGTTTTCTAAACCTACGGTCAAATCTACATTTCACTGACAACACCAATTCATCAAACAGAAGAGCAGAAGATAAGTGTTGGAAGATTCAGCCATGGTTGGATATGTTTCGCAAACAATGTCTGGATATCACCCCGGAAGAGCACAAGTCTATTGATGAGCAAATGGGGTCCTTCAGAGGGACACAGTCCCACAAGACAGTATGTAAAGGGTAAGCCCCACCCTTGGGGACTGAACATTTGGAGTCGCTGTTGTTCTTCAGGAATCCTCTGTGATTTTGTCGTGTACAAAGGTGGCACTGGGAAAAAATCTTTACTTGGCATGGGAGGTGATGTTGTGGTCAAGCTTTGTGAAACTCTCCCATCAGACCACAACTACAAAGTCTTTGCCGACAATCTTTTTTCTTCAGTCCCACTGGTACTCAACCTTCTTCAATGAAATATATACTTTGTGGGAACTCTGCGTGCCAATCGCTTAGCTGGGTGTCAGCTTGAAGATGAGAAAAGTCTTGCCAAGAGAGGCAGAGGGTCTGTTGACGCCAGGGTGGAAAAAAACGAAAAGTTGGTCATTGTGAAGTGGTATGACAACAAATCAGTAACCCTAATTTCATCCTATTGTGCAGTTGAGCCTCAAGATAATGCTCGACGCTGGAGCAAAGCAGACAAGACATTTTTGGAGGTCAGGAGGCCTCACATTGTGAAGGAATATAATACATTCATGGGAGGAGTGGATCTTCTTGATGCATGCATTGCAAGGTGCAAGTATCACATGAGGTCACGGAGGTGGTACCTCTACTTGTTCTGGCACACCATTATGTTTGGTCTGGTTAATGCTTGGTTGATCTACCACGGTGACTGTAAACTACTTGGT
The DNA here is from genome assembly GCF_059441095.1 of Idiotropiscis lumnitzeri. Lineage (NCBI taxonomy): Eukaryota > Metazoa > Chordata > Actinopteri > Syngnathiformes > Syngnathidae > Idiotropiscis > Idiotropiscis lumnitzeri. The sequence goes on from NW_028283695.1 coordinate 25,143, forward strand.
GTCAAAAATGTACTGGGCCAAAAGAGCTTCCAGGCAGAGGTTGCCACTAGCGTCATTCTTCTGCATATACAAAGAGGCCGACCATCACTCAATCCCACATCTTCACAGCCACCACCACCATCCAAAAGGGTTCGTCTTGGAGTTCCAGATGATGTTCGCTCTGACCAAGTTGCACATATTGGCCTGTGAAATGTGACAAACGCGGCCGCTGCAAACACTGCAAAGTCAACACAACTACCACTCTCTGTGAGAAATGTGATGTGCGTCTTTGCTTCACTGAGGAACGAAACTGTTTCAAGTCTTACCATCTAGTGTAGGCTAAAAACCTTTTTTTTTTTTTTTTTTTTGCACAACTTTTTTGGGGAGTTTGTTGTTCAGTTCTCTGTACCCATGGTGGCTTGTTACAAATGCAACCAAATATGCAGCATTATTTATTTATGATACAGTTGGCAATTTTGTGACACAAAATGTGTAAACTGAAGAATTTTATTTTAAACCTTATCGTTAAAGTCACAGCCACAATTTGTGTTGTTGAAATGCAAATAATTGGCACATTTCATGTTACTAAGCACTAAAAACTGTCATGTTTACTCATTGCCAAATAGAGAATTTTTTTTACCACTAACGCCCAATGTTAAATATATGTAACAATACAGATCTTTGGTATGAAAAAGTATTATTCTGAAAAAAACATCAGAAATGTGTTTAATGTGATCCACTTGGCCCGTGGTATATCCCACATAATTTTCCTTTATGGAAAAATGGGTCTGGGTTCTTATGGGTTAATGTTATTATTTTGTTATACACACAGCGCCGCCAAGTGGAATCAAAAATTTGTTTTTATTTTAATTTTCACGTACTGCACGGTGCCCTTTTGTCGAATCCGACTGAAAATTAGTCAGAAAAGACTCAAGACAATGATCTTACTCTCTGCCGAATTTTGTGACGTTTTGGCAAAAGGCGTGGCTATTACGGTGCTGAAAAGTCCGATTGTACTCTGTGGCAACAAAAGCTCCGGCAACATGACTCAGATGATCCTATCTTCTCGAATTGTACACATTTGAGGATACTTCAGCCCTGAAGACATCTACCAACTTATTTTACATCGTAGTAGTAGCGCCACCAACTGGTAAAAGCTAATACAAGTTATTTTCTTGGATGTTTTTCTCCGTGCAACTCAACAAGGTCGCCCTCATATATGCTCGGATGACTGTTTCGGCCATGAGGATGTCACAATACGAAATTCGTCCTTTTTCGTGAAAAGTTGTGGGAGTGGCATTGCACTGTTCGGCAATAAAACAAAGCTGATTATGAGGTTCTAAATATGAACGACAACTCGTAAAACTTTACACACACATCAGGCCGAGCAAATTTATCAATATTTTATACGTTAGTTGTGCAGCTTTTTTGAAATGGCTCGCCATGGCCCTCGAGAAATGTTAAAAAAAGCAGCTCTGGTTGAGTGTTTCACCTCGCTTTTTGTAAATTTTATGGAGTACAGTGAACCCTCGGTTATCGCGGTTAATGGGGACCGAGACCACCCGCGAAAACTGAAAATCCGCGAAGTAGCGGTGCACCTTCAAAAATGCTTAAAAAAAATATACAATATATATAATAAATATATATATATATATATATATATATATACGGGGAGAGAGAGAGTGAAATTCATGTTATAACAAAAAAACCAAATTATTATTTTTTTATTCCCCAGCCATTCTTTTTGTATTTATTTAATTACTCCGACTTTTACCTGCTGGTACGCCGTCCGGTGTGCCCTTTGAAATGAAAGGTGGCATTCTTTATTTATTTATTCATTTATTCATTCATAACTGACAGCCTCGCGCTCCGCTCATGCCCGGGCAGAAGAGGTGCTCCAATTTGGCTTAACTGTGACACACGCCCGCCCTCCTCCCCCGGAGCTTCCATTCGGTTAAACTTAGGGGCCGCTTGGCACCGCCCGTGCCCGGGGAAGGTGCTCCTCTTCGGCTTACTGTGACGTGAGCATGCCCTCCTCCACCGGAGCTTCCATTCGGTTAAACTTAGGGGCCGCTTGGAACCGCCCGTGCCCGGGGAAGGTGCTCCTCTACGGCTTAACTGCCACGCACGCCGGCCGGAGCTCTGGTACGGTCCGAACCGCGCGAAACGTCGGCACCGATCGTGTCCGGGGGAACGTGCTCTTCTTCGTCCACTCTCCTCTTCGCCCACGCTCTTCTTTGGCGCACGCCGGCCGTCTAATCTCTCCAGCGACCCGTCGTGCCGCTCGGCGAAACTACAATGCCCCCGAATATTTTTTAGACCCGCGAAGCACTGAACCCGCGAAAGGTGAACCGCGAAGTAGCGAGGGTTCACTGTATGTATAAGACCAAGACCTACAAAAAAGTCTCTTGGAGCAATGAGCTAGGTTTTACAGGAAGTCGGCCATTTTTAATTTACTTAAAAGGGGGCGGGTCACCACAATGGACTTTGTGTCGAAATTATTATTGGGGCCCGAGCAGCGACCGCGGCGAGGTCCCTATTGTTTTTGTAGAAAACATTATTACTTTTATTATTATTATTATTATTATTATTAGGGCCTGAGCAGCGACCGCTGCGAAGTCCCTATTGTTTTTGTAGAAATTATTATTATTATTATTTTTCCGATTGTTCGATCGCATTTTTGACCCCCGAAACACGCACAAAAACTCACCAAACTTGGCAGTCTCATCGGGCATGGCGAAAAATTTGATATTTTAACGTCTAATATGAACAGGAAGTGAGTTATGAATTTTTGAAAGTCCGACTTTTGCCCTTTTTTGCATGTTTACAGGGGTCATTCTTTTGCACCCTGATCCTAAAGGCTTCATCTGATTGCCTTAAAATTCTGTCTGTAGCATCTGAAGACCTGGGACAAACACTGGGGCTAAAATTTTTTGTTTCCGAAATACTATATGACGGGGGCGGGGCTTCAAAGTTTTCACTTAAGATTTCCTTCGCCGCAATGGACAAAATGCTTAATAACTCTCCTGCACATGCTGCTAAAAATCCAAAACTTCACATGTACATAAAGAGTCTGTACCTGAAGACATCTATATGTTTATATTCAGTTATACACCTTGCGCCAATCAATATCATTTTTTACATTTTGACGTACTGCACGGTGCCCTTTTAACGAATCCGATTGAAAATTGGCTAGAAAAGACTCAAGACATTGATCTTACTCTATCCCTATTTTTATGACTTTCCTTCAAAGGGCGTGGCTATTACGGTGCCGCAGAGTCTGATTATTCTCCGTGGCAAAAAAAGTTCCTGCAAAATGATTCAGATGATCCATCTTCTGGAAATCTTTCACATTTGAGGATATTCAGGCCCTGAAGACGGCTGCCAACTTATTTTTGATCGCAGTGGTAGCGCCACCAACTGGTTAAAACAAATACAAATTATTTTCGTTGATGTTTTTCTCCGGGCAGGTGAACAAAATCTACCTTATATTTGCTCGGATGAGTGTTTAGGCCTTGAGCATGTCACAATACGAAAGTCTTTCGCCTTCTTCAGAGTGTCACATGATGGTGTCTTGTGACCCGTCTTTATCAGCTGATGTTCCATGAGGGCGTGACTTACCTGTCACAAGAATGAAGGCAAGTCACGCCCCCCGCTGTCCGTTCACTCCGCCAAAATGCTGCTCCAGGTGGTAGAGAGGATGAAGGCTCCCTTGTCTCTGTTCATGGTTTTTATGCCTCGCTTGCAGATCTCAATGGCCTCTCTGATCCAGCGCTGTAGTTTGTTCTCTTCTGTGCGGATGACCCTGCCCTTCTCCCGGTCCATGATGTGGTTTTCCCTTTTGCAGTGGTCAGTGATTGCTGATTTGTAATGTTCATGTTGTGCTTGTTCTTTTACTGCTCTGATTTTTTAATTTTTTTGACAGGTAAGTCACACCCTCATGGAACATCAGCTGATAAAGACTGGTCTCAAGACACCATCATGCGACACTCTGAAGAAGGCGAAAGACTCGCCGAAACATGTCAGGTAAAAAATTAACCTAAAACATAAATGTCTGCTTTTAATGAATCAGTCAAATATCAATAATAAGAAGACAAAATGAACCTAATACAAATAAATGAATGCTTAATAACTCCCCTGCACATGCTCCTAAAAATCCAAACCTTCACCTGTAAATAAAACGTCCCGACCTGAAGACATCTTAATGTTATTATTTTGTTTTACACACAGCGCCGCCAAGTGGAATCAAAAATTTGTTTTTATTTTAATTTTCACGTACTGCACGGTGCCCTTCTGACGAATCCGACTGAAAATTAGTCAGAAAAGACTCAAGACAATGATCTTACTCTCTGCCGAATTTTGTGACGTTTTGGCAAAAGGCGTGGCTATTACGGTGCTGAAAAGTCCGATTGTACTTTGTGACAACAAAAGCTCCGGCAACATGACTCAGATGATCCTATCTTCTCGAAGTTGTACACATTTGAGGATACTTCAGCCCTGAAGACTTCTACCAACTTATTTTTCATCGTAGTAGTAGCGCCACCAACTGGTAAAAGCTAATACAAGTTATTTTCTTGGATGTTTTTCTCCGTGCAACTCAACAAGGTCGCCCTCATATATGCTCGGATTACTGTTTCGGCCATGAGGATGTCACAATACGAAATTCGTCCTTTTTCGTGAAAGGTTGTGGGAGTGGCATTGCACTGTTCGGCAATAAAACAACGCTGATTATGAGGTTGTAAATATGAACGACAACTCGTGAAACTTTACACACACATCAGGCCGAGCAAATTTATAAATATATATATATATATATATATATATATATATATATATATATACGGGGAGAGAGAGAGTGAAATTCATGTTACAACAAAAAAAAACAAATTATTATTAAAACATATTATTTTTTAATTCCCCAGCCATTCTTTTTGTATTTATTTAATTACTCCGACTTTTACCTGCTGGTACGCCGTCCGGTGTGCCCTGTGAAATGAAAGGTGGCATTCTTTATTTATTTATTCATTTATTCATTCATAACTGACAGCCTCGCGCTCCGCTCGTGCCCGGGCGGAAGAGGTGCTCCAATTCGGCTTAACTGTGACACACGCCCGCCCTCCTCCCCCGGAACTTCCATTCGGTTAAACTTAGGGGCCGCTTGGCACCGCCCGTGCCCGGGGAAGGTGCTCCTCTTCGGCTTACTGTGACGCGAGCATGCCCTCCTCCTCCGGAGCTTCCATTCAGTTAAACTTAGGGGCCGCTTGAAACCGCCCGTGCCCGGGGAAGGTGCTCCTCTTCGGCTTACTGTGACGCGAGCATCCCCTCCTCCTCCGGAGCTTCCATTCGGTTAAACTTAGGGGCCGCTTGGAACCGCCCGTGCCCGTGGAAGGTGCTCCTCTTCGGCTTACTGTGACGCGAGCATGCCCTCCTCCTCCGGAGCTTCCATTCGGTTAACCTTAGGGGCCGCTTGGAACCGCCCGTGCCCGGGGAAGGTGCTCCTCTTCGGCTTACTGTGACGCGAGCATGCCCTCCTCCTCCGGAGCTTCCATTCGGTTAAACTTAGGGGCCGCTTGGCACCGCCCGTGCCCGGGGAAGGTGTTCCTCTACGGCTTAACTGCCACGCACGCCGGCCGGAGCTCTGGTACGGTTCAAACCGCGCGAAACGTCGCCACCGATCGTGTCCGGGGGAACGTGCTCTTCTTCGTCCACTCTCCTCTTCGCCCACGCTCTTCTTCGGCGCACGCCGGCCGTCTAACTGCTCCAGCGCCCCGTCGTGCCGCTCGGCGAAACTACAATGCCCCCGAATATTTTTTAGACCCGCGAAGCACTGAACCCGCGAAAGGTGAACCGCGAAGTAGCGAGGGTTCACTGTATGTATAAGACCAAGACCTACAAAAAAGTCTCTTGGAGCAATGAGCTAGGTTTTACAGGAAGTCGGCCATTTTTAATTTACTTAAAAGGGGGCGGGTCACCACAATGGACTTTGTGTAGAAATTATTATTGGGGCCCGAGCAGCGACGGCGGCGAGGTCCCTATTGTTTTTGAAGAAATTATTATTAGGGCCTGAGCAGCGACCGCTACGAGGTCCCCATTGTTTTTGTGGAAATTATTATTATTTTTATTATTATTATTAGGGCCCGAGCAGTGACCGCTGCGAGGTCCCTATTGTTTTTCTAGAAATTGTTATTAGGGCCCGAGCTGCGACGGCTGCGAGGTCCCTATTGTTTTTGTAGAAAATATTATTACTTTTATTATTAATAATATTATTATTATTATTATTATTAGGGCCTGAGCAGCGACCGCTGCGAAGTCCCTATTGTTTTTGTAGAAATTATTATTATTATTATTTTTCCGATTGTTCGATCGCATTTTTGACCCCCGAAACATGCACAAAAACTCACCAAACTTGGCAGTCTCATCGGGCATGGCGAAAAATTTGATATTTTAACGTCTAATATGAACAGGAAGTGAGTTATGAATTTTTGAAAGTCCGACTTTTGCCCTTTTTTGCATGTTTACAGGGGTCATTCTTTTGCACCCTGATCCTAAAGGCTTCATCTGATTGCCTTAAAATTCTGTCTGTAGCATCTGAAGACCTGGGACAAACACTGGGGCTAAAATTTTTTGTTTCCGAAATACTATATGACAGGGGCGGGGCTTCAAAGTTTTCACTTAAGATTTCCTTCGCCGCAATGGACAAAATGCTTAATAACTCTCCTGCACATGCTGCTAAAAATCCAAAACTTCACATGTACATAAAGAGTCTGTACCTGAAGACATCTATATGTTTATATTCAGTTATACACCTTGCGCCAATCAATATCATTTTTTACATTTTGACGTACTGCACGGTGCCCTTTTAACGAATCTGATTGAAAATTGGCTAGAAAAGACTCAAGACATTGATCTTACTCTATCCCTATTTTTGTGACTTTCCTTCGAAGGGCGTGGCTATTACGGTGCCGCAGAGTCTGATTATTCTCCGTGGCAACAAAAGTTCCTGCAAAATGATTCAGATGATCCATCTTCTCGAAATTTTTCACATTTGAGGATATTCAGGCCCTGAAGACGGCTGCCAACTTATTTTTTATCGCAGTGGTAGCGCCACCAACTGGTTAAAACAAATACAAATTATTTTCGTTGATGTTTTTCTCCGGGCAGGTTAACAAAATCTACCTTATATTTGCTCGGATGAGTGTTTAGGCCTTGAGCATGTCACAATACAAAAGTCTTTCGCCTTCTTCAGAGTGTCACATGATGGTGTCTTGTGACCCGTCTTTATCAGCTGATGTTCCATGAGGGCGTGACTTACCTGTCACAAGAATGAAGGCAAGTCACGCCCCCCGCTGTCCGTTCACTCTGCCAAGATGCTGGTCCAGGTGGTAGAGAGGATGAAGGCTCCCTTGTCTCTGTTCATGGTTTTTATGCCTCGCTTGCAGATCTCAATGGCCTCTCTGATCCAGCGCTGTTGTTTGTTCTCTTCTGTGCGGATGACCCTGCCCTTCTCCCGGTATGATGTGGTTTTCCCTTTTGCAGTGGTCAGTGATTGCTGATTTGTAATGTTCATGTTGTGCTTGTTCTTTTACTGCTCTGATTTTTTAATTTTTTTGACAGGTAAGTCACACCCTCATGGAACATCAGCTCAAGACACCATCATGCGACACTCTGAAGAAGGCGAAAGACTCGCCGAAACATGTCAGGTAAAAAATTATCCTAAAACATAATTGTCTGCTTTTAATGAATCAGTCAAATATCAATAATAAGAAGACAAAATGAACCTAATACAAATAAATGAATGCTTAATAACTCCCCTGCACATGCTCCTAAAAATCCAAACCTTCACCTGTAAATAAAACGTCCTGACCTGAAGACATCTTAATGTTATTATTTTGTTATACACACAGTGCCGCCAAGTGGAATCAAAAATTTTTTTTAATTTTAATTTTCACGTACTGCACGGTGCCCTTTTGACGAATCCGACTGAAAATTAGTCAGAAAAGACTCTAGACAATTATCTTACTCTCTGCCGAATTTTGTGACGTTTTGGCAAAAGGCATGGCTATTACGGTGCTGAAAAGTCCGATTGTACTCTGTGGCAACAAAAGCTCCAGCAACATGACTCAGATGATCCTATCTTCTCGAAGTTGCACACATTTGAGGATACTTAAGCCCTGAAGACATCTACCAACTTATTTTTCATCGTAGTAGTAGCGCCACCAACTGCTTATAGCTAATACAAGTTATTTTCTTGGATGTTTTTCTCCGTGCAACTCAACAAGGTCGCCCTCATATATGCTCGGATGACTGTTTCGGGCCATGAGGATGTCATAATACGAAATTTGTCCTTTTTCATGAAAAGTTGTGGGAGTGCCATTGCACTGTTCGGCAATAAAACAACGCTGATTATGAGGTTCTAAATATGAACAACAACTCGTGAAACTTTACACACACATCAGGCCGAGCAAATTTATCAATATTTTATACGTTAGTTGTGCAGCTTTTTTGAAATGGCTCACCATGGCCCTCGAGAAATGTTAAAAAAAGCAGCCCTGGTTGAGTGTTTCACCTCGCTTTTTGTAAATTTTATGGAGTACAGTGAACCCTCGGTTATCGCGGTTAATGGGGACCGAGACCACCCGCGAAAACTGAAAATCCGCGAAGTAGCGGCGCACCTTCAAAAATGCTTAAAAAAAATATACAATATATATAATAAATATATATATATATATATATATATATATATATATACGGGGGGAGAGAGAGAGAGAGAGAGTGAAATTCATGTTATAACAAAAAAAACAAATTATTATTAAAACTTATTATTTTTTTATTCCCCAACCATTCTTTTTGTATTTATTTAATTACTCCGACTTTTACCTGCTGGTACGCCGTCCGGTGTGCCCTGTGAAATGAAAGGTGGCATTCTTTATTTATTTATTCATTTATTCATTCATAACTGACAGCCTCGCGCTCCGCTCGTGCCCGGCAGAAGAGGTGCTCCAATTCGGCTTAACTGTGACACACGCCCGCCCTCCTCCCCCGGAGCTTCCATTCGGTTAAACTTAGGGGCCGCTTGGCACCGCCCGTGCCCGGGGAAGGTGCTCCTCTTCGGCTTACTGTGACGCAAGCATGCCCTCCTCCTCCGGAGCTTCCATTCGGTTAAACTTAGGGGCCGCTTGGAACCGCCCGTGCCCGGGGAAGGTGCTCCTCTTCGGCTTACTGTGACGCGAGCATGTCCTCCTCCTCCGGAGCTTCCATTCGGTTAAACTCAGGGGCCGCTTGGAACCGCCCGTGCCCGGGGAAGGTGCTCCTCTACGGCTTAACTGCCACGCACGCCGGCCGGAGCTCTGGTACGGTCCGAACCGCGCGAAACGTCTCCACCGATCGTGTCCGGGGGAACGTGCTCTTCTTCGTCCACTCTCCTCTTCGCCCACGCTCTTCTTCGGCGCACGCCGGCCGTCTAACCGCTCCAGCGCCCCGTCGTGCCGCTCGGCGAAACTACAATGCCCCCGAATATTTTTTAGACCCGCGAAGCACTGAACCCGCGAAAGGTGAACCTCGAAGTAGCGAGGGTTCACTGTATGTATAAGACCAAGACCTACAAAAAAGTCTCTTGGAGCAATGAGCTAGGTTTTACAGGAAGTCGGCCATTTTGAATTTACTTAAAAGGGGACGGGTCTCCACAATGGACTTTGTGTAGAAATTATTATTGGGGCCCGAGCAGCGACCGCGGCGAGGTCCCTATTGTTTTTGTAGAAAATATTATTACTTTTATTATTATTATTATTATTATTATTATTATTAGGGCCTGAGCAGCGACCGCTAAGAAGTCCCTATTGTTTTTGTAGAAATTATTATTATTATTATTTTTCCGATTGTTCGATCGCATTTTTGACCCCCGAAACATGCACAAAAACTCACCAAACTTGGCAGTCTCATCGGACATGGCGAAAAATTTGATATTTTTTAACGTCTAATATGAACAGGAAGTGAGTTATGAATTTTTGAAAGTCCGACTTTTGCCCTTTTTTGCATGTTTACAGGGGTCATTCTTTTGCACCCTGATCCTAAAGGCTTCATCTGATTGCCTTAAAGTTCTGTCTGGAGCATCTTAAGACCTGGGACAAACACTGGGGCTAAAATTTTTTGTTTCCGAAATACTATATGACGGGGGCGGGGCTTCAAAGTTTTCACTTAAGATTTCCTTCGCCGCAATGGACAAAATGCTTAATAACTCTCCTGCACGTGATGCTAAAAATCCAAAACTTCACATGTACATAAAGAGTCGGTACCTGAAGACATCTATATGTTTATATTCAGTTATACACCTTGCGCCAATCAATATAAATCTTTACATTTTGACGTACTGCACGGTGCCCTTTTAACGAATCCGACTGAAAATTGGCTAGAAAAGACTCAAGACATTGATCTTACTCTATCCCTATTTTTATGACTTTCCTTCAAAGGGCGTGGCTATTACGGTGCCGCAGAGTCTGATTATTCTCCGTGGCAACAAAAGTTCCTGCAAAATGATTCAGATGATCCATCTTCTGGAAATCTTTCACATTTGAGGATATTCAGGCCCTGAAGACGGCTGCCAACTTATTTTTGATCGCAGTGGTAGCGCCACCAACTGGTTAAAACAAATACAAATTATTTTCGTTGATGTTTTTCTCCGGGCAGGTTAACAAAATCTACCTTATATTTGCTCGGATGAGTGTTTAGGCCTTGAGCATGTCACAATACGAAAGTCTTTCGCCTTCTTCAGAGTGTCACATGATGGTGTCTTGTGACCCGTCTTTATCAGCTGATGTTCCATGAGGGCGTGACTTACCTGTCACAAGAATGAAGGCAAGTCACGCCCCCCGCTGTCCGTTCACTCCGCCAAGATGCTGGTCCAGGTGGTAGAGAGGATGAAGGCTCCCTTGTCTCTGTTCATGGTTTTTATGCCTCGCTTGCAGATCTCAATGGCCTCTCTGATCCAGCGCTGTTGTTTGTTCTCTTCTGTGCGGATGACCCTGCCCTTCTCCCGGTCCATGATGTGGTTTTCCCTTTTGCAGTGGTCAGATTGCTGATTTGTAATGTTCATGTTGTGCTTGTTCTTTTACTGCTCTGATTTTTTCATTTTTTTGACAGGTAAGTCACACCCTCATGGAACATCAGCTCAAGACACCATCATGCGACACTCTGAAGAAGGCGAAAGACTCGCCGAAACATGTCAGGTAAAAAATTAACCTAAAACATAATTGTCTGCTTTTAATGAATCAGTCAAATATCAATAATAAGAAGACAAAATGAACCTAATACAAATAAAGGAATGCTTAATAACTCCCCTGCACATGCTCCTAAAAATCCAAACCTTCACCTGTAAATAAAACGTCCCGACCTGAAGACATCTTAATGTTATTATTTTGTTATACACACAGTGCCGCCAAGTGGAATCAAAAATTTGTTTTTATTTTAATTTTCACGTACTGCACGGTGCCCTTTTGACGAATCCGACTGAAAATTAGTCAGAAAAGACTCAAGACAATGATCTTACTCTCTGCCGAATTTTGTGACGTTTTGGCAAAAGGCGTGGCTATTAAGGTGCTGAAAAGTCCGATTGTACTCTGTGGCAACAAAAGCTCCGGCAACATGACTCAGATGATCCTATCTTCTCGAAGTTGTACACATTTGAGGATACTTCAGCCCTGAAGACATCTACCAACTTATTTTACATCGTAGTAGTAGCGCCACCAACTGGTAAAAGCTAATACAAGTTATTTTCTTGGATGTTTTTCTCCGTGCAACTCAACAAGGTCGCCCTCATATATGCTCGGATGACTGTTTCGGCCATGAGGATGTCACAATACGAAATTCGTGATTTTTCGTGAAAAGTTGTGGAGTGGCATTGCACTGTTCGGCAATAAAAAAAAGCTGATTATGAGGTTCTAAATATGAACGACAACTCGTAAAACTTTACACACACATCAGGCCGAGCAAATTTATCAATATTTTATACGTTAGTTGTGCAGCTTTTTTGAAATGGCTCGCCATGGCCCTCGAGAAATGTTAAAAAAAAGCAGCTCTGGTTGAGTGTTTCACCTCGCTTTTTGTAAATTTTATGGAGTACAGTGAACCCTCGGTTATCGCGGTTAATGGGGACCGAGACCACCCGCGAAAACTGAAAATCCGCGAAGTAGCGGCGCACCTTCAAAAATGCAAAAAAAAAATATACAATATATATAATAAATATATAAATATATATATATATATATATATATATATATATATATATATATATATATATATATATATATATATACGGGGGGAGAGAGAGAGAGAGAGTGAAATTCATGTTATAACAACAAAACCAAATTATTATTAAAACGTATTATTTTTTTATTCCCCAGCCATTCTTTTTGTATTTATTTAATTACTCCGACTTTTACCTGCTGGTACGCCGTCCGGTGTGCCCTGTGAAATGAAAGGTGGCATTCTTTATTTATTTATTCATTTATTCATTCATAACTGACAGCCTCGCGCTCCGCTCGTGCCCGGGCAGAAGAGGTGCTCCATTTTGGCTTAACTGTGACACACGCCCGCCCTCCTCCCCCGGAGCTTCCATTCGGTTAAACTTAGGGGCCGCTTGGCACCGCCCGTGCCCGGGGAAGGTGCTCCTCTTCGGCTTACTGTGACGCGAGCATGCCCTCCTCCTGCGGAGCTTCCATTCGGTTAAACTTAGGGGCCGCTTGGAACCGCCCGTGCCCGGGGAAGGTGCTCCTCTTCGGCTTACTGTGACGCGAGCATGCCCTCCTCCTCCGGAGCTTCCATTCGGTTAAACTTAGGGGCCGCTTGGCACCGCCCGTGCCCGGGGAAGGTGCTCCTCTACGGCTTAACTGCCACGCACGCCGGCCGGAGCTCTGGTACGGTCCGAACCGCGCGAAACGTCGCCACCGATCGTGTCCGGGGGAACGTGCTCTTCTTCGTCCACTCTCCTCTTCGCCCACGCTCTTCTTCGGCGCACGCCGGCCGTCTAACCGCTCCAGCGCCCCGTCGTGCCGCTCGGCGAAACTACAATGCCCCCGAATATTTTTTATACCCGCGAAGCACTGAACCCGCGAAAGGTGAACCGCGAAGTAGCGAGGGTTCACTGTATGTATAAGACCAAGACCTACAAAAAAGTCTCTTGGAGCAATGAGCTAGGTTTTACAGGAAGTCGGCCATTTTGAATTTACTTAAAAGGGGGCGGGTCACCACAATGGACTTTGTGTAGAAATTATTATTGGGGCCCGAGCAGCGACCGCGGCGAGGTCCCTATTGTTTTTGTAGAAAATATTATTACTTTTATTATTATTATTATTATTATTATTAGGGCCTGAGCAGCGACCGCTGCGAAGTCCCTATTGTTTTTGTAGAAATTATTATTATTATTATTTTTCCGATTGTTCGATCGCATTTTTGACCCCCGAAACATGCACAAAAACTCACCAAACTTGGCAGTCTCATCGGGCATGGCGAAAAATTTGATATTTTAACGTCTAATATGAACAGGAAGTGAGTTATGAATTTTTGAAAGTCCGACTTTTGCCCTTTTTTGCATGTTTACAGGGGTCATTCTTTTGCACCCTGATCCTAAAGGCTTCATCTGATTGCCTTAAAATTCTGTCTGTAGCATCTGAAGACCTGGGACAAACACTGGGGCTAAAATTTTTTGTTTCCGAAATACTATATGACGGGGGCGGGGCTTCAAAGTTTTCACTTAAGATTTCCTTCGCCGCAATGGACAAAATGCTTAATAACTCTCCTGCACATGCTGCTAAAAATCCAAAACTTCACATGTACATAAAGAGTCTGTACCTGAAGACATCTATATGTTTATATTCAGTTATACACCTTGCGCCAATCAATATCATTTTTTACATTTTGACGTACTGCACGGTGCCCTTTTAACGAATCTGATTGAAAATTGGCTAGAAAAGACTCAAGACATTGATCTTACTCTATCCCTATTTTTGTGACTTTCCTTCGAAGGGCGTGGCTATTACGGTGCCGCAGAGTCTGATTATTCTCCGTGGCAACAAAAGTTCCTGCAAAATGATTCAGATGATCCATCTTCTCGAAATTTTTCACATTTGAGGATATTCAGGCCCTGAAGACGGCTGCCAACTTATTTTTGATCGCAGTGGTAGCGCCACCAACTGGTTAAAACAAATACAAATTATTTTCGTTGATGTTTTTCTCCGGGCAGGTTAACAAAATCTACCTTATATTTGCTCGGATGAGTGTTTAGGCCTTGAGCATGTCACAATACGAAAGTCTTTCGCCTTCTTCAGAGTGTCACATGATGGTGCCTTGTGACCCGTCTTTATCAGATGATGTTCCATGAGGGCGTGACTTACCTGTCACAAGAATGAAGGCAAGTCACGCCCCCCGCTGTCCGTTCACTCCGCCAAGATGCTGGTCCAGGTGGTAGAGAGGATGAAGGCTCCCTTGTCTCTGTTCATGGTTTTTATGCCTCGCTTGCAGATCTCAATGGCCTCTCTGATCCAGCGCTGTTGTTTGTTCTCTTCTGTGCGGATGACCCTGCCCTTCTCCCGGTCCATGATGTGGTTTTCCCTTTTGCAGTGGTCAGTGATTGCTGATTTGTAATGTTCATGTTGTGCTTGTTCTTTTACTGCTCTGATTTTTTTCATTTTTTTGACAGGTAAGTCACACCCTCATGGAACATCAGCTCAAGACACCATCATGCGACACTCTGAAGAAGGCGAAAGACTCGCCGAAACATGTCAGTGAAAAAATTAACCTAAAACATAATTGTCTGCTTTTAATGAATCAGTCAAATATCAATAATAAGAAGACAAAATGAACCTAATACAAATAAATGAATGCTTAATAACTCCCCTGCACATGCTCCTAAAAATCCAAACCTTCACCTGTAAATAAAACGTCCCGACCTGAAGACATCTTAATGTTATTATTTTGTTATACACACAGTGCCGCCAAGTGGAATCAAAAATTTGTTTTTATTTTAATTTTCACGTACTGCACGGTGCCCTTTTGACGAATCCGACTGAAAATTAGTCAGAAAAGACTCAAGACAATGATCTTACTCTCTGCCGAATTTTGTGACGTTTTGGCAAAAGGCGTGGCTATTACGGTGCTGAAAAGTCCGATTGTACTCTGTGGCAACAAAAGCTCCGGCAACATGACTCAGATGATCCTATCTTCTCGAAGTTGTACACATTTGAGGATACTTCAGCCCTGAAGACATCTACCGACTTATTTTTCATCGTAGTAGTAGCGCCACCAACTGGTAAAAGCTAATACAAGTTATTTTCTTGGATGTTTTTCTCCGTGCAACTCAACAAGGTTGCCCTCATATATGCTCGGATGACTGTTTCGGCCATGAGGATGTCACAATACGAAATTTGTCCTTTTTCGTGAAAAGTTTTGGGAGTGGCATTGCACTGTTCGGCAATAAAACAACGCTGATTATGAGGTTCTAAATATGAACGACAACTCGTGAAACTTAACACACACATCAGGCCGAGCAAATTTATCAATATTTTATACGATAGTTGTGCAGCTTTTTTTAAATGGCTCGCCATGGCCCTCGAGAAATGTTAAAAAAAAAGCAGCCCTGATTGAGTGTTTCACCTCGCTTTTTGTAAATTTTATGGAGTACAGTGAACCCTCGGTTATCGCGGTTAATGGGGACCGAGACCACCCGCGAAAACTGAAAATCCGCGAAGTAGCGGCGCACCTTCAAAAATGCTTAAAAAAAATATACAATGTATATAATAAATATATATATATATATATATATATACGGGGAGAGAGAGAGTGAAATTCATTTTATAACAAAAAAACCAAATTATTATTAAAACGTATTATTTTTTTATTCCCCAGCCATTCTTTTTGTATTTATTTAATTACTCCGACTTTTACCTGCTGGTACGCCGTCCGGTGTGCCCTGTGAAATGAAAGGTGGCATTCTTTATTTATTTATTCATTTATTCATTCATAACTGACAGCCTCGCGCTCCGCTCGTGCCCGGGCAGAAGAGGTGCTCCAATTCGGCTTAACTGTGACACACGCCCGCCCTCCTCCCCCGGAGCTTCCATTCGGTTAAACTTAGGGGCCGCTTGGCACCGCCGTGCCCGGGGAAGGTGCTACTCTTCGGCTTACTGTGACGCGAGCATGCCCTCCTCCCCCGGAGCTTCCATTCGGTTAAACTTAGGGGCCGCTTGGCACCGCCCGTGCCCGGGGAAGGTGCTCCTCTTCGGCTTACTGTGACGCGAGCATGCCCTCCTCCTCCGGAGCTTCCATTCGGTTAAACTTAGGGGCCGCTTGGAACCGCCCGTGCCCGGGGAAGGTGCTCCTCTTCGGCTTACTGTGACGCGAGCATGCCCTCCTCCTCCGGAGCTTCCATTCGGTTAAACTTAGGGGCCGCTTTGCACCGCCCGTGCCCGGGGAAGGTGCTCCTCTACGGCTTAACTGCCACGCACGCTGGCCGGAGCTCTGGTACGGTCCGAACCGCGCGAAACGTCGCCACCGATCGTGTCCGGGGGAACGTGCTCTTCTTCGTCCACTCTCCTCTTCGCCCACGCTCTTCTTCGGCGCACGCCGGCCGTCTAACCGCTCCAGCGCCCCGTCGTGCCGCTCGGCGAAACTACAATGCCCCCGAATATTTTTTAGACCCGCGAAGCACTGAACCCGCGAAAGGTGAACCGCGAAGTAGCGAGGGTTCACTGTATGTATAAGACCAAGACCTACAAAAAAGTCTCTTGGAGCAATGAGCTAGGTTTTACAGGAAGTCGGCCATTTTGAATTTACTTAAAAGGGGGCGGGTCACCACAATGGACTTTGTGTAGAAATTATTATTGGGGCCCGAGCAGCGACCGCGGCGAGGTCCCAATTGTTTTTGTAGAAAATATTATTACTTTTATTATTATTATTATTATTATTATTAGGGCCTGAGCAGCGACCGCTGCGAAGTCCCTATTGTTTTTGTAGAAATTATTATTATTATTATTTTTCCGATTGTTCGATCGCATTTTTGACCCCCGAAACATGCACAAAAACTCACCAAACTTGGCAGTCTCATCGGGCATGGCGAAAAATTTGACATTTTAACGTCTAATATGAACAGGAAGTGAGTTATGAATTTTTGAAAGTCCGACTTTTGCCCTTTTTTGCATGTTTACAGGGGTCATTCTTTTGCACCCTGATCCTAAAGGCTTCATCTGATTGCCTTAAAATTCTGTCTGTAGCATCTGAAGACCTGGCACAAACACTGGGGCTAAAATTTTTTGTTTCCGAAATACTATATGACGGGGGCGGGGCATCAAAGTTTTCACTTAAGATTTCCTTCGCCGCAATGGACAAAATGCTTAATAACTCTCCTGCACATGCTGCTAAAAATCCAAAACTTCACATGTACATAAAGAGTCTGTACCTGAAGACATCTATATGTTTATATTCAGTTATACACCTTGCGCCAATCAATATCATTTTTTACATTTTGACGTACTGCACGGTGCCCTTTTAACGGATCTGATTGAAAATTGGCTAGAAAAGACTCAAGACATTGATCTTACTCTATCCCTATTTTTGTGACTTTCCTTCGAAGGGCGTGGCTATTACGGTGCCGCAGAGTCTGATTATTCTCTGTGGCAACAAAAGTTCCTGCAAAATGATTCAGATGATCCATCTTCTCGAAATTTTTCACATTTGAGGATATTCAGGCCCTGAAGACGGCTGCCAACTTATTTTTTATCGCAGTGGTAGCGCCACCAACTGGTTAAAACAAATACAAATTATTTTCGTTGATGTTTTTCTCCGGGCAGGTTAACAAAATCTACCTTATATTTGCTCGGATGAGTGTTTAGGCCTTGAGCATGTCACAATACAAAAGTCTTTCGCCTTCTTCAGAGTGTCACATGATGGTGTCTTGTGACCCGTCTTTATCAGCTGATGTTCCATGAGGGCGTGACTTACCTGTCACAAGAATGAAGGCAAGTCACGCCCCCCGCTGTCCGTTCACTCTGCCAAGATGCTGGTCCAGGTGGTAGAGAGGATGAAGGCTCCCTTGTCTCTGTTCATGGTTTTTATGCCTCGCTTGCAGATCTCAATGGCCTCTCTGATCCAGCGCTGTTGTTTGTTCTCTTCTGTGCGGATGACCCTGCCCTTCTCCCGGTATGATGTGGTTTTCCCTTTTGCAGTGGTCAGTGATTGCTGATTTGTAATGTTCATGTTGTGCTTGTTCTTTTACTGCTCTGATTTTTTAATTTTTTTGACAGGTAAGTCACACCCTCATGGAACATCAGCTCAAGACACCATCATGCGACACTCTGAAGAAGGCGAAAGACTCGCCGAAACATGTCAGGTAAAAAATTATCCTAAAACATAATTGTCTGCTTTTAATGAATCAGTCAAATATCAATAATAAGAAGACAAAATGAACCTAATACAAATAAATGAATGCTTAATAACTCCCCTGCACATGCTCCTAAAAATCCAAACCTTCACCTGTAAATAAAACGTCCTGACCTGAAGACATCTTAATGTTATTATTTTGTTATACACACAGTGCCGCCAAGTGGAATCAAAAATTTTTTTTTATTTTAATTTTCACGTACTGCACGGTGCCCTTTTGACGAATCCGACTGAAAATTAGTCAGAAAAGACTCTAGACAATTATCTTACTCTCTGCCGAATTTTGTGACGTTTTGGCAAAAGGCATGGCTATTACGGTGCTGAAAAGTCCGATTGTACTCTGTGGCAACAAAAGCTCCAGCAACATGACTCAGATGATCCTATCTTCTCGAAGTTGCACACATTTGAGGATACTTAAGCCCTGAAGACATCTACCAACTTATTTTTCATCGTAGTAGTAGCGCCACCAACTGCTTATAGCTAATACAAGTTATTTTCTTGGATGTTTTTCTCCGTGCAACTCAACAAGGTCGCCCTCATATATGCTCGGATGACTGTTTCGGGCCATGAGGATGTCATAATACGAAATTTGTCCTTTTTCATGAAAAGTTGTGGGAGTGCCATTGCACTGTTCGGCAATAAAACAACGCTGATTATGAGGTTCTAAATATGAACAACAACTCGTGAAACTTTACACACACATCAGGCCGAGCAAATTTATCAATATTTTATACGTTAGTTGTGCAGCTTTTTTGAAATGGCTCACCATGGCCCTCGAGAAATGTTAAAAAAAGCAGCCCTGGTTGAGTGTTTCACCTCGCTTTTTGTAAATTTTATGGAGTACAGTGAACCCTCGGTTATCGCGGTTAATGGGGACCGAGACCACCCGCGAAAACTGAAAATCCGCGAAGTAGCGGCGCACCTTCAAAAATGCTTAAAAAAAATATACAATATATATAATAAATATATATATATATATATATCTATATATATATATACGGGGGGAGAGAGAGAGAGAGAGAGTGAAATTCATGTTATAACAAAAAAAACAAATTATTATTAAAACTTATTATTTTTTTATTCCCCAACCATTCTTTTTGTATTTATTTAATTACTCCGACTTTTACCTGCTGGTACGCCGTCCGGTGTGCCCTGTGAAATGAAAGGTGGCATTCTTTATTTATTTATTCATTTATTCATTCATAACTGACAGCCTCGCGCTCCGCTCGTGCCCGGCAGAAGAGGTGCTCCAATTCGGCTTAACTGTGACACACGCCCGCCCTCCTCCCCCGGAGCTACCATTCGGTTAAACTTAGGGGCCGCTTGGCACCGCCCGTGCCCGGGGAAGGTGCTCCTCTTCGGCTTACTGTGACGCAAGCATGCCCTCCTCCTCCGGAGCTTCCATTCGGTTAAACTTAGGGGCCGCTTGGAACCGCCCGTGCCCGGGGAAGGTGTTCCTCTTCGGCTTACTGTGACGCGAGCATGTCCTCCTCCTCCGGAGCTTCCATTCGGTTAAACTCAGGGGCCGCTTGGAACCGCCCGTGCCCGGGGAAGGTGCTCCTCTACGGCTTAACTGCCACGCACGCCGGCCGGAGCTCTGGTACGGTCCGAACCGCGCGAAACGTCGCCACCGATCGTGTCCGGGGGAACGTGCTCTTCTTCGTCCACTCTCCTCTTCGCCCACGCTCTTCTTCGGCGCACGCCGGCCGTCTAACCGCTCCAGCGCCCCGTCGTGCCGCTCGGCGAAACTACAATGCCCCCGAATATTTTTTAGACCCGCGAAGCACTGAACCCGCGAAAGGTGAACCTCGAAGTAGCGAGGGTTCACTGTATGTATAAGACCAAGACCTACAAAAAAGTCTCTTGGAGCAATGAGCTAGGTTTTACAGGAAGTCGGCCATTTTGAATTTACTTAAAAGGGGGCGGGTCTCCACAATGGACTTTGTGTAGAAATTATTATTGGGGCCCGAGCAGCGACCGCGGCGAGGTCCCTATTGTTTTTGTAGAAAATATTATTACTTTTATTATTATTATTATTATTATTATTATTATTAGGGCCTGAGCAGCGACCGCTAAGAAGTCCCTATTGTTTTTGTAGAAATTATTATTATTATTATTTTTCCGATTGTTCGATCGCATTTTTGACCCCCGAAACATGCACAAAAACTCACCAAACTTGGCAGTCTCATCGGGCATGGCGAAAAATTTGATATTTTTTAACGTCTAATATGAACAGGAAGTGAGTTATGAATTTTTGAAAGTCCGACTTTTGCCCTTTTTTGCATGTTTACAGGGGTCATTCTTTTGCACCCTGATCCTAAAGGCTTCATCTGATTGCCTTAAAGTTCTGTCTGGAGCATCTTAAGACCTGGGACAAACACTGGGGCTAAAATTTTTTGTTTCCGAAATACTATATGACGGGGGCGGGGCTTCAAAGTTTTCACTTAAGATTTCCTTCGCCGCAATGGACAAAATGCTTAATAACTCTCCTGCACGTGATGCTAAAAATCCAAAACTTCACATGTACATAAAGAGTCGGTACCTGAAGACATCTATATGTTTATATTCAGTTATACACCTTGCGCCAATCAATATAAATCTTTACATTTTGACGTACTGCACGGTGCCCTTTTAACGAATCCGACTGAAAATTGGCTAGAAAAGACTCAAGACATTGATCTTACTCTATCCCTATTTTTATGACTTTCCTTCAAAGGGCGTGGCTATTACGGTGCCGCAGAGTCTGATTATTCTCCGTGGCAACAAAAGTTCCTGCAAAATGATTCAGATGATCCATCTTCTGGAAATCTTTCACATTTGAGGATATTCAGGCCCTGAAGACGGCTGCCAACTTATTTTTGATCGCAGTGGTAGCGCCACCAACTGGTTAAAACAAATACAAATTATTTTCGTTGATGTTTTTCTCCGGGCAGGTTAACAAAATCTACCTTATATTTGCTCGGATGAGTGTTTAGGCCTTGAGCATGTCACAATACGAAAGTCTTTCGCCTTCTTCAGAGTGTCACATGATGGTGTCTTGTGACCCGTCTTTATCAGCTGATGTTCCATGAGGGCGTGACTTACCTGTCACAAGAATGAAGGCAAGTCACGCCCCCCGCTGTCCGTTCACTCCGCCAAGATGCTGGTCCAGGTGGTAGAGAGGATGAAGGCTCCCTTGTCTCTGTTCATGGTTTTTATGCCTCGCTTGCAGATCTCAATGGCCTCTCTGATCCAGCGCTGTTGTTTGTTCTCTTCGGTGCGGATGACCCTGCCCTTCTCCCGGTCCATGATGTGGTTTTCCCTTTTGCAGTGGTCAGTGATTGCTGATTTGTAATGTTCATGTTGTGCTTGTTCTTTTACTGCTCTGATTTTTTCATTTTTTTGACAGGTAAGTCACACCCTCATGGAACATCAGCTCAAGACACCATCATGCGACACTCTGAAGAAGGCGAAAGACTCGCCGAAACATGTCAGGTAAAAAATTAACCTAAAACATAATTGTCTGCTTTTAATGAATCAGTCAAATATCAATAATAAGAAGACAAAATGAACCTAATACAAATAAAGGAATGCTTAATAACTCCCCTGCACATGCTCCTAAAAATCCAAACCTTCACCTGTAAATAAAACGTCCCGACCTGAAGACATCTTAATGTTATTATTTTGTTATACACACAGTGCCGCCAAGTGGAATCAAAAATTTGTTTTTATTTTAATTTTCACGTACTGCACGGTGCCCTTTTGACGAATCCGACTGAAAATTAGTCAGAAAAGACTCAAGACAATGATCTTACTCTCTGCCGAATTTTGTGACGTTTTGGCAAAAGGCGTGGCTATTAAGGTGCTGAAAAGTCCGATTGTACTCTGTGGCAACAAAAGCTCCGGCAACATGACTCAGATGATCCTATCTTCTCGAAGTTGTACACATTTGAGGATACTTCAGCCCTGAAGACATCTACCAACTTATTTTACATCGTAGTAGTAGCGCCACCAACTGGTAAAAGCTAATACAAGTTATTTTCTTGGATGTTTTTCTCCGTGCAACTCAACAAGGTCGCCCTCATATATGCTCGGATGACTGTTTCGGCCATGAGGATGTCACAATACGAAATTCGTGATTTTTCGTGAAAAGTTGTGGAGTGGCATTGCACTGTTCGGCAATAAAACAAAGCTGATTATGAGGTTCTAAATATGAACGACAACTCGTAAAACTTTACACACACATCAGGCCGAGCAAATTTATCAATATTTTATACGTTAGTTGTGCAGCTTTTTTTAAATGGCTCGCCATGGCCCTCGAGAAATGTTAAAAAAAAGCAGCTCTGGTTGAGTGTTTCACCTCGCTTTTTGTAAATTTTATGGAGTACAGTGAACCCTCGGTTATCGCGGTTAATGGGGACCGAGACCACCCGCGAAAACTGAAAATCCGCGAAGTAGCGGCGCACCTTCAAAAATGCAAAAAAAAAATATACAATATATATAATAAATATATAAATATATATATATATATATATATATATATATATATATATATATATATATATATATATATACGGGGGGAGAGAGAGAGAGAGAGTGAAATTCATGTTATAACAAAAAAACCAAATTATTATTAAAACGTATTATTTTTTTATTCCCCAGCCATTCTTTTTGTATTTATTTAATTACTCCGACTTTTACCTGCTGGTACGCCGTCCGGTGTGCCCTGTGAAATGAAAGGTGGCATTCTTTATTTATTTATTCATTTATTCATTCATAACTGACAGCCTCGCGCTCCGCTCGTGCCCGGGCAGAAGAGGTGCTCCATTTTGGCTTAACTGTGACACACGCCCGCCCTCCTCCCCCGGAGCTTCCATTCGGTTAAACTTAGGGGCCGCTTGGCACCGCCCGTGCCCGGGGAAGGTGCTCCTCTTCGGCTTACTGTGACGCGAGCATGCCCTCCTCCTGCGGAGCTTCCATTCGGTTAAACTTAGGGGCCGCTTGGAACCGCCCGTGCCCGGGGAAGGTGCTCCTCTTCGGCTTACTGTGACGCGAGCATGCCCTCCTCCTCCGGAGCTTCCATTCGGTTAAACTTAGGGGCCGCTTGGCACCGCCCGTGCCCGGGGAAGGTGCTCCTCTACGGCTTAACTGCCACGCACGCCGGCCGGAGCTCTGGTACGGTCCGAACCGCGCGAAACGTCGCCACCGATCGTGTCCGGGGGAACGTGCTCTTCTTCGTCCACTCTCCTCTTCGCCCACGCTCTTCTTCGGCGCACGCCGGCCGTCTAACCGCTCCAGCGCCCCGTCGTGCCGCTCGGCGAAACTACAATGCCCCCGAATATTTTTTATACCCGCGAAGCACTGAACCCGCGAAAGGTGAACCGCGAAGTAGCGAGGGTTCACTGTATGTATAAGACCAAGACCTACAAAAAAGTCTCTTGGAGCAATGAGCTAGGTTTTACAGGAAGTCGGCCATTTTGAATTTACTTAAAAGGGGGCGGGTCACCACAATGGACTTTGTGTAGAAATTATTATTGGGGCCCGAGCAGCGACCGCGGCGAGGTCCCTATTGTTTTTGTAGAAAATATTATTACTTTTATTATTATTATTATTATTATTATTAGGGCCTGAGCAGCGACCGCTGCGAAGTCCCTATTGTTTTTGTAGAAATTATTATTATTATTATTTTTCCGATTGTTCGATCGCATTTTTGACCCCCGAAACATGCACAAAAACTCACCAAACTTGGCAGTCTCATCGGGCATGGCGAAAAATTTGATATTTTAACGTCTAATATGAACAGGAAGTGAGTTATGAATTTTTGAAAGTCCGACTTTTGCCCTTTTTTGCATGTTTACAGGGGTCATTCTTTTGCACCCTGATCCTAAAGGCTTCATCTGATTGCCTTAAAATTCTGTCTGTAGCATCTGAAGACCTGGGACAAACACTGGGGCTAAAATTTTTTGTTTCCGAAATACTATATGACGGGGGCGGGGCTTCAAAGTTTTCACTTAAGATTTCCTTCGCCGCAATGGACAAAATGCTTAATAACTCTCCTGCACATGCTGCTAAAAATCCAAAACTTCACATGTACATAAAGAGTCTGTACCTGAAGACATCTATATGTTTATATTCAGTTATACACCTTGCGCCAATCAATATCATTTTTTACATTTTGACGTACTGCACGGTGCCCTTTTAACGAATCTGATTGAAAATTGGCTAGAAAAGACTCAAGACATTGATCTTACTCTATCCCTATTTTTGTGACTTTCCTTCGAAGGGCGTGGCTATTACGGTGCCGCAGAGTCTGATTATTCTCCGTGGCAACAAAAGTTCCTGCAAAATGATTCAGATGATCCATCTTCTCGAAATTTTTCACATTTGAGGATATTCAGGCCCTGAAGACGGCTGCCAACTTATTTTTGATCGCAGTGGTAGCGCCACCAACTGGTTAAAACAAATACAAATTATTTTCGTTGATGTTTTTCTCCGGGCAGGTTAACAAAATCTACCTTATATTTGCTCGGATGAGTGTTTAGGCCTTGAGCATGTCACAATACGAAAGTCTTTCGCCTTCTTCAGAGTGTCACATGATGGTGCCTTGTGACCCGTCTTTATCAGATGATGTTCCATGAGGGCGTGACTTACCTGTCACAAGAATGAAGGCAAGTCACGCCCCCCGCTGTCCGTTCACTCCGCCAAGATGCTGGTCCAGGTGGTAGAGAGGATGAAGGCTCCCTTGTCTCTGTTCATGGTTTTTATGCCTCGCTTGCAGATCTCAATGGCCTCTCTGATCCAGCGCTGTTGTTTGTTCTCTTCTGTGCGGATGACCCTGCCCTTCTCCCGGTCCATGATGTGGTTTTCCCTTTTGCAGTGGTCAGTGATTGCTGATTTGTAATGTTCATGTTGTGCTTGTTCTTTTACTGCTCTGATTTTTTTCATTTTTTTGACAGGTAAGTCACACCCTCATGGAACATCAGCTCAAGACACCATCATGCGACACTCTGAAGAAGGCGAAAGACTCGCCGAAACATGTCAGTGAAAAAATTAACCTAAAACATAATTGTCTGCTTTTAATGAATCAGTCAAATATCAATAATAAGAAGACAAAATGAACCTAATACAAATAAATGAATGCTTAATAACTCCCCTGCACATGCTCCTAAAAATCCAAACCTTCACCTGTAAATAAAACGTCCCGACCTGAAGACATCTTAATGTTATTATTTTGTTATACACACAGTGCCGCCAAGTGGAATCAAAAATTTGTTTTTATTTTAATTTTCACGTACTGCACGGTGCCCTTTTGACGAATCCGACTGAAAATTAGTCAGAAAAGACTCAAGACAATGATCTTACTCTCTGCCGAATTTTGTGACGTTTTGGCAAAAGGCGTGGCTATTACGGTGCTGAAAAGTCCGATTGTACTCTGTGGCAACAAAAGCTCCGGCAACATGACTCAGATGATCCTATCTTCTCGAAGTTGTACACATTTGAGGATACTTCAGCCCTGAAGACATCTACCGACTTATTTTTCATCGTAGTAGTAGCGCCACCAACTGGTAAAAGCTAATACAAGTTATTTTCTTGGATGTTTTTCTCCGTGCAACTCAACAAGGTTGCCCTCATATATGCTCGGATGACTGTTTCGGCCATGAGGATGTCACAATACGAAATTTGTCCTTTTTCGTGAAAAGTTTTGGGAGTGGCATTGCACTGTTCGGCAATAAAACAACGCTGATTATGAGGTTCTAAATATGAACGACAACTCGTGAAACTTAACACACACATCAGGCCGAGCAAATTTATCAATATTTTATACGTTAGTTGTGCAGCTTTTTTTAAATGGCTCGCCATGGCCCTCGAGAAATGTTAAAAAAAAAGCAGCCCTGATTGAGTGTTTCACCTCGCTTTTTGTAAATTTTATGGAGTACAGTGAACCCTCGGTTATCGCGGTTAATGGGGACCGAGACCACCCGCGAAAACTGAAAATCCGCGAAGTAGCGGCGCACCTTCAAAAATGCTTAAAAAAAATATACAATGTATATAATAAATATATATATATATATATATATATATATATACGGGGAGAGAGAGAGTGAAATTCATTTTATAACAAAAAAACCAAATTATTATTAAAACGTATTATTTTTTTATTCCCCAGCCATTCTTTTTGTATTTATTTAATTACTCCGACTTTTACCTGCTGGTACGCCGTCCGGTGTGCCCTGTGAAATGAAAGGTGGCATTCTTTATTTATTTATTCATTTATTCATTCATAACTGACAGCCTCGCGCTCCGCTCGTGCCCGGGCAGAAGAGGTGCTCCAATTCGGCTTAACTGTGACACACGCCCGCCCTCCTCCCCCGGAGCTTCCATTCGGTTAAACTTAGGGGCCGCTTGGCACCGCCGTGCCCGGGGAAGGTGCTACTCTTCGGCTTACTGTGACGCGAGCATGCCCTCCTCCTCCGGAGCTTCCATTCGGTTAAACTTAGGGGCCGCTTGGAACCGCCCGTGCCCGGGGAAGGTGCTCCTCTTCGGCTTACTGTGACGCGAGCATGCCCGCCTCCTCCGGAGCTTCCATTCGGTTAAACTCAGGGGCCGCTTGGAACCGCCCGTGCCCGGGGAAGGTGCTCCTCTTCGGCTTACTGTGACGCGAACATGCCCTCCTCCTCCGGAGCTTCCATTCGGTTAAACTTAGGGGCCGCTTGGCACCGCCCGTGCCCGGGGAAGGTGCTCCTCTATGGCTTAACTGCCACGCACGCCGGCCGGAGCTCTGGTACGGTCCGAACCGCGCGAAACGTCGCCACCGATCGTGTCCGGGGGAACGTGCTCTTCTTCGTCCACTCTCCTCTTCGCCCACGCTCTTCTTCGGCGCACGCCGGCCGTCTAACCGCTCCAGCGCCCCGTCGTGCCGCTCGGCGAAACTACAATGCCCCCGAATATTTTTTAGACCCGCGAAGCACTGAACCCGCGAAAGGTGAACCGCGAAGTAGCGAGGGTTCACTGTATGTATAAGACCAAGACCTACAAAAAAGTCTCTTGGAGCAATGAGCTAGGTTTTACAGGAAGTCGGCCATTTTGAATTTACTTAAAAGGGGGCGGGTCACCACAATGGACTTTGTGTAGAAATTATTATTGGGGCCCGAGCAGCGACCGCGGCGAGGTCCCTATTGTTTTTGTAGAAAATATTATTACTTTTATTATTATTATTATTATTATTATTATTAGGGCCTGAGCAGCGACCGCTGCGAAGTCCCTATTGTTTTTGTAGGAATTATTATTATTATTATTTTTCCGATTGTTCGATCGCATTTTTGACCCCCGAAACATGCACAAAAACTCACCAAACTTGGCAGTCTCATCGGGCATGGCGAAAAATTTGATATTTTTTAACGTCTAATATGAACAGGAAGTGAGTTATGAATTTTTGAAAGTCCGACTTTTGCCCTTTTTTGCATGTTTACAGGGGTCATTCTTTTGCACCCTGATCCTAAAGGCTTCATCTGATTGCCTTAAAGTTCTGTCTGGAGCATCTTAAGACCTGGGACAAACACTGGGGCTAAAATTTTTTGTTTCCGAAATACTATATGACGGGGGCGGGGCTTCAAAGTTTTCACTTAAGATTTCCTTCGCCGCAATGGACAAAATGCTTAATAACTCTCCTGCACGTGCTGCTAAAAATCCAAAACTTCACATGTACATAAAGACTCGGTACCTGAAGACATCTATATGTTTATATTCAGTTATACACCTTGCGCCAATCAATATAAATCTTTACATTTTGACGTACTGCACGGTGCCCTTTTAACGAATCCGATTGAAAATTGGCTAGAAAAGACTCAAGACATTGATCTTACTCTATCCCTATTTTTATGACTTTCCTTCAAAGGGCGTGGCTATTACGGTGCCGCAGAGTCTGATTATTCTCCGTGGCAACAAAAGTTCCTGCAAAATGATTCAGATGATCCATCTTCTGGAAATCTTTCACATTTGAGGATATTCAGGCCCTGAAGACGGCTGCCAACTTAATTTTGATCGCAGTGGTAGCGCCACCAACTGGTTAAAACAAATACAAATTATTTTCGTTGATGTTTTTCTCCGGGCAGGTTAACAAAATCTACCTTATATTTGCTCGGATGAGTGTTTAGACCTTGAGGATGTCACAATACGAAAGTCTTTCGCCTTCTTCAGAGTGTCACATGATGGTGTCTTGTGACCCGTCTTTATCAGCTGATGTTCCATGAGGGCGTGACTTACCTGTCACGAGAATGAAGGCAAGTCACGCCCCCCGCTGTCCGTTCACTCCGCCAAGATGCTGGTCCAGGTGGTAGAGAGGATGAAGGCTCCCTTGTCTCTGTTCATGGTTTTTATGCCTCGCTTGCAGATCTCAATGGCCTCTCTGATCCAGCGCTGTTGTTTGTTCTCTTCTGTGCGGATGACCCTGCCCTTCTCCCGGTCCATGATGTGGTTTTCCCTTTTGCAGTGGTCAGTGATTGCTGATTTGTAATGTTCATGTTGTGCTTGTTCTTTTACTGCTCTGATTTTTTCATTTTTTTGACAGGTAAGTCACACCCTCATGGAACATCAGCTGATAAAGACGGTCTCAAGACACCATCATGCGACACTCTGAAGAAGGCAAAAGACTCGCCGAAACATGTCAGGTAAAAAATTAACCTCAAACATAATTGTCTGCTTTTAATGAATCAGTCAAATATCAATAATAAGAAGACAAAATGAACCTAATACAAATAAATGAATGCTTAATAACTCCCCTGCACATGCTCCTAAAAATCCAAACCTTCACCTGTAAATAAAACGTCCCGACCTGAAGACATCTTAATGTTATTATTTTGTTATACACACAGCGCCGCCAAGTGGAATCAAAAATTTGTTTTTATTTTAATTTTCACGTACTGCACGGTGCCCTTTTGACGAATCCGACTGAAAATTTGTCAGAAAAGACTCAAGACAATGATCTTACTCTCTGCTGAATTTTGTGACGTTTTGGCAAAAGGCGTGGCTATTACGGTGCTGAAAAGTCCGATTGTACTCTGTGGCAACAAAAGCTCCGGCAACATGACTCAGATGATCCTATCTTCTCGAAGTTGTACACATTTGAGGATAATTCAGCCCTGAAGACATCTACCGACTTATTTTTCATCGTAGTAGTAGCGCCACCAACTGGTAAAAGCTAATACAAGTTATTTTCTTGGATATTTTTCTCCGTGCAACTCAACAAGGTCGCCCTCATATATGCTCAGATGACTGTTTCGGCCATGAGGATGTCACAATACGAAATTTGTCCTTTTTCGTGAAAAGTTGTGGGAGTGGCATTGCACTGTTCGGCAATAAAACAACGCTGATTATGAGGTTCTAAATATGAACGACAACTCGTGAAACTTTACACACACATCAGGCCGAGCAAATTTATCAATATTTTATACGTTAGTTGTGCAGCTTTTTTTAAATGGCTCGCCATGGCCCTCGAGAAATGTTAAAAAAAGCAGCCCTGATTGAGTGTTTCACCTCGCTTTTTGTAAATTTTATGGAGTACAGTGAACCCTCGGTTATCGCGGTTAATGGGGACCGAGACCACCCGCGAAAACTGAAAATCCGCGAAGTAGCGGCGCACCTTCAAAAATGCTTAAAAAAAATATACAATATATATAATAATATATATATATATATATATATATATATATATATATATATATACGGGGAGAGAGAGAGTGAAATTCATTTTATAACAAAAAAACCAAATTATTATTAAAACGTATTATTTTTTTATTCCCCAGCCATTCTTTTTGTATTTATTTAATTACTCCGACTTTTACCTGCTGGTACGCCGTCCGGTGTGCCCTGTGAAATGAAAGGTGGCATTCTTTATTTATTTATTCATTTATTCATTCATAACTGACAGCCTCGCGCTCCGCTCGTGCCCGGGCAGAAGAGGTGCTCCAATTTGGCTTAACTGTGACACACGCCCGTCCTCCTCCCCCGGAGCTTCCATTCGGTTAAACTTAGGGGCCGCTTGGCACCGCCCGTGCCCGGGGAAGGTGCTCCTCTTCGGCTTACTGTGACGCGAGCATGCCCTCCTCCTCCGGAGCTTCCATTCGGTTAAACTTAGGGGCCGCTTGGAACCGCCCGTGCCCGGGGAAGGTGCTCCTCTTCGGCTTACTGTGACGCGAGCATGCCCTCCTCCTCCGGAGCTTCCATTCGGTTAAACTTAGGGGCCGCTTTGCACCGCCCGTGCCCGGGGAAGGTGCTCCTCTACGGCTTAACTGCCACGCACGCTGGCCGGAGCTCTGGTACGGTCCGAACCGCGCGAAACGTCGCCACCGATCGTGTCCGGGGGAACGTGCTCTTCTTCGTCCACTCTCCTCTTCGCCCACGCTCTTCTTCGGCGCACGCCGGCCGTCTAACCGCTCCAGCGCCCCGTCGTGCCGCTCGGCGAAACTACAATGCCCCCGAATATTTTTTAGACCCGCGAAGCACTGAACCCGCGAAAGGTGAACCGCGAAGTAGCGAGGGTTCACTGTATGTATAAGACCAAGACCTACAAAAAAGTCTCTTGGAGCAATGAGCTAGGTTTTACAGGAAGTCGGCCATTTTGAATTTACTTAAAAGGGGGCGGGTCACCACAATGGACTTTGTGTAGAAATTATTATTGGGGCCCGAGCAGCGACCGCGGCGAGGTCCCAATTGTTTTTGTAGAAAATATTATTACTTTTATTATTATTATTATTATTATTATTAGGGCCTGAGCAGCGACCGCTGCGAAGTCCCTATTGTTTTTGTAGAAATTATTATTATTATTATTTTTCCGATTGTTCGATCGCATTTTTGACCCCCGAAACATGCACAAAAACTCACCAAACTTGGCAGTCTCATCGGGCATGGCGAAAAATTTGACATTTTAACGTCTAATATGAACAGGAAGTGAGTTATGAATTTTTGAAAGTCCGACTTTTGCCCTTTTTTGCATGTTTACAGGGGTCATTCTTTTGCACCCTGATCCTAAAGGCTTCATCTGATTGCCTTAAAATTCTGTCTGTAGCATCTGAAGACCTGGCACAAACACTGGGGCTAAAAATTTTTGTTTCCGAAATACTATATGACGGGGGCGGGGCATCAAAGTTTTCACTTAAGATTTCCTTCGCCGCAATGGACAAAATGCTTAATAACTCTCCTGCACATGCTGCTAAAAATCCAAAACTTCACATGTACATAAAGAGTCTGTACCTGAAGACATCTATATGTTTATATTCAGTTATACACCTTGCGCCAATCAATATCATTTTTTACATTTTGACGTACTGCACGGTGCCCTTTTAACGGATCTGATTGAAAATTGGCTAGAAAAGACTCAAGACATTGATCTTACTCTATCCCTATTTTTGTGACTTTCCTTCGAAGGGCGTGGCTATTACGGTGCCGCAGAGTCTGATTATTCTCCGTGGCAACAAAAGTTCCTGCAAAATGATTCAAATGATCCATCTTCTCGAAGTTTTTCACATTTGAGGATATTCAGGCCCTGAAGACGGCTGCCAACTTATTTTTGATCGCAGTGGTAGCGCCACCAACTGGTTAAAACAAATACAAATTATTTTCGTTGATGTTTTTCTCCGGGCATGTGAACAAAATCTACCTTATATTTGCTCGGATGAGTGTTTAGGCCTTGAGCATGTCACAATATGAAAGTCTTTCGCCTTCTTCAGAGTGTCACATGATGGTGTCTTGTGACCCGTCTTTATCAGCTGATGTTCCATGAGGGCGTGACTTACCTGTCACAAGAATGAAGGCAAGT
Source organism: Idiotropiscis lumnitzeri (assembly GCF_059441095.1). Taxonomy (NCBI): domain Eukaryota; kingdom Metazoa; phylum Chordata; class Actinopteri; order Syngnathiformes; family Syngnathidae; genus Idiotropiscis; species Idiotropiscis lumnitzeri. Next base: position 57,337 of record NW_028283695.1, read on the forward strand.
CACGCCCCCCGCTGTCCGTTCACTCCGCCAAGATGCTGGTCCAGGTGGTAGAGAGGATGAAGGCTCCCTTGTCTCTGTTCATGGTTTTTATGCCTCGCTTGCAGATCTCAATGGCCTCTCTGATCCAGCGCTGTTGTTTGTTCTCTTCTGTGCGGATGACCCTGCCCTTCTCCCGGTCCATGATGTGGTTTTCCCTTTTGCAGTGGTCAGTGATTGCTGATTTGTAATGTTCATGTTGTGCTTGTTCTTTTACTGCTCTGATTTTTTTCATTTTTTTGACAGGTAAGTCACACCCTCATGGAACATCAGCTCAAGACACCATCATGCAACACTCTGAAGAAGGCGAAAGACTCGCCGAAACATGTCAGGTAAAAAATTAACCTAAAACATAATTGTCTGCTTTTAATGAATCAGTCAAATATCAATAATAAGAAGACAAAATGAACCTAATACAAATAAATGAATGCTTAATAACTCCCCTGCACATGCTCCTAAAAATCCAAACCTTCACCTGTAAATAAAACGTCCCGACCTGAAGACATCGTAATGTTATTATTTTGTTATACACACAGTGCCGCCAAGTGGAATCAAAAATTTGTTTTTATTTTAATTTTCACGTACTGCACGGTGCCCTTTTGACGAATCCGACTGAAAATTAGTCAGAAAAGACTCAAGACAATGATCTTACTCTCTGCCGAATTTTGTGACGTTTTGGCAAAAGGCGTGGCTATTAAGGTGCTGAAAAGTCCGATTGTACTCTGTGGCAACAAAAGCTCCGGCAACATGACTCAGATGATCCTATCTTCTCGAATTGTACACATTTGAGGATACTTCAGCCCTGAAGACATCTACCAACTTATTTTACATCGTAGTAGTAGCGCCACCAACTGGTAAAAGCTAATACAAGTTATTTTCTTGGATGTTTTTCTCCGTGCAACTCAACAAGGTCGCCCTCATATATGCTCGGATGACTGTTTCGGCCATGAGGATGTCACAATACGAAATTCGTCCTTTTTCGTGAAAAGTTGTGGGAGTGGCATTGCACTGTTCGGCAATAAAACAAAGCTGATTATTAGGTTCTAAATATGAACGACAACTCGTAAAACTTTACACACACATCAGGCCGAGCAAATTTATCAATATTTTATACGTTAGTTGTGCAGCTTTTTTGAAATGGCTCGCCATGGCCCTCGAGAAATGTTAAAAAAAGCAGCTCTGGTTGAGTGTTTCACCTCGCTTTTTGTAAATTTTATGGAGTACAGTGAACCCTCGGTTATCGCGGTTAATGGGGACCGAGACCACCCGCGAAAACTGAAAATCCGCGAAGTAGCGGCGCACCTTCAAAAATGCTTAAAAAAAATATACAATATATATAATAAATATATATATATATATATATACGGGGAGAGAGAGAGTGAAATTCATGTTATAACAAAAAAACCAAATTATTATTAAAACGTATTATTTTTTTATTCCCCAGCCATTCTTTTTGTATTTATTTAATTACTCCGACTTTTACCTGCTGGTACGCCGTCCGGTGTGCCCTGTGAAATGAAAGGTGGCATTCTTTATTTATTTATTCATTTATTCATTCATAACTGACAGCCTCGCGCTCCGCTCGTGCCCGGGCAGAAGAGGTGCTCCAATTTGGCTTAACTGTGACACACGCCCGCCCTCCTCCCCCGGAGCTTCCATTCGGTTAAACTTAGGGGCCGCTTGGCACCGCCCGTGCCCGGGGAAGGTGCTCCTCTTCGGCTTACTGTGACGTGAGCATGCCCTCCTCCTCCGGAGCTTCCATTCGGTTAAACTTAGGGGCCGCTTGGAACCGCCCGTGCCCGGGGAAGGTGCTCCTCTACGGCTTAACTGCCACGCACGCCGGCCGGAGCTCTGGTACGGTCCGAACCGCGCGAAACGTCGCCACCGATCGTGTCCGGGGGAACGTGCTCTTCTTCGTCCACTCTCCTCTTCGCCCACGCTCTTCTTCGGCGCACGCCGGCCGTCTAATCTCTCCAGCGACCCGTCGTGCCGCTCGGCGAAACTACAATGCCCCAGAATATTTTTTAGACCCGCGAAGCACTGAACCCGCGAAAGGTGAACCGCGAAGTAGCGAGGGTTCACTGTATGTATAAGACCAAGACCTACAAAAAAGTCTCTTGGAGCAATGAGCTAGGTTTTACAGGAAGTCGGCCATTTTGAATTTACTTAAAAGGGGGCGGGTCACCACAATGGACTTTGTGTAGAAATTATTATTGGGGCCCGAGCAGCGACCGCGGCGAGGTCCCTATTGTTTTTGTAGAAAACATTATTACTTTTATTATTATTATTATTATTATTATTAGGGCCTGAGCAGCGACCGCTGCGAAGTCCCTATTGTTTTTGTAGAAATTATTATTATTATTATTTTTCCGATTGTTCGATCGCATTTTTGACCCCTGAAACATGCACAAAAACTCACCAAACTTGGCAGTCTCATCGGGCATGGCGAAAAATTTGATATTTTAACGTCTAATATGAACAGGAAGTGAGTTATGAATTTTTGAAAGTCCGACTTTTGCCCTTTTTTGCATGTTTACAGGGGTCATTCTTTTGCACCCTGATCCTAAAGGCTTCATCTGATTGCCTTAAAATTCTGTCTGTAGCATCTGAAGACCTGGGACAAACACTGGGGCTAAAATTTTTTGTTTCCGGAATACTATATGACGGGGGCGGGGCTTCAAAGTTTTCACTTAAGATTTCCTTCGCCGCAATGGACAAAATGCTTAATAACTCTCCTGCACATGCTGCTAAATATCCAAAACTTCACATGTACATAAAGAGTCTGTACCTGAAGACATCTATAAGTTTATATTCAGTTATACACCTTGCGCCAATCAATATCATTTTTTACATTTTGACGTACTGCACGGTGCCCTTTTAACGAATCCGATTGAAAATTGGCTCGAAAAGACTCAAGACATTGATCTTACTCTATCCCTATTTTTATGACTTTCCTTCAAAGGGCGTGGCTATTACGGTGCCGCAGAGTCTGATTATTCTCCGTGGCAAAAAAAGTTCCTGCAAAATGATTCAGATGATCCATCTTCTGGAAATCTTTCACATTTGAGGATATTCAGGCCCTGAAGACGGCTGCCAACTTATTTTTGATCGCAGTGGTAGCGCCACCAACTGGTTAAAACAAATACAAATTATTTTCGTTGATGTTTTTCTCCGGGCAGGTGAACAAAATCTACCTTATATTTGCTCGGATGAGTGTTTAGGCCTTGAGCATGTCACAATACGAAAGTCTTTCGCCTTCTTCAGAGTGTCACATGATGGTGTCTTGTGACCCGTCTTTATCAGCTGATGTTCCATGAGGGCGTGACTTACCTGTCACAAGAATGAAGGCAAGTCACGCCCCCCGCTGTCCGTTCACTCCGCCAAAATGCTGCTCCAGGTGGTAGAGAGGATGAAGGCTCCCTTGTCTCTGTTCATGGTTTTTATGCCTCGCTTGCAGATCTCAATGGCCTCTCTGATCCAGCGCTGTTGTTTGTTCTCTTCGGTGCGGATGACCCTGCCCTTCTCCCGGTCCATGATGTGGTTTTCGCTTTTGCAGTGGTCAGTGATTGCTGATTTGTAATGTTCATGTTGTGCTTGTTCTTTTACTGCTCTGATTTTTCATTTTTTTGACAGGTAAGTCACACCCTCATGGAACATCAGCTGATAAAGACGGGTCTCAAGACACCATCATGCGACACTCTGAAGAAGGCGAAAGACTCGCCGAAACATGTCAGGTAAAAAATTAACCTAAAACATAATTGTCTGCTTTTAATGAATCAGTCAAATATCAATAATAAGAAGACAAAATGAACCTAATACAAATAAATGAATGCTTAATAACTCCCCTGCACATGCTCCTAAAAATCCAAACCTTCACCTGTAAATAAAACGTCCCGACCTGAAGACATCTTAATGTTATTATTTTGTTATACACACAGCGCCGCCAAGTGGAATCAAAAATGTGTTTTTATTTTAATTTTCACGTACTGCACGGTGCCCTTTTGACGAATCCGACTGAAAATTAGTCAGAAAAGACTCAAGACAATGATCTTACTCTCTGCCGAATTTTGTGACGTTTTGGCAAAAGGCGTGGCTATTAAGGTGCTGAAAAGTCCGATTGTACTCTGTGGCAACAAAAGCTCCGGCAACATGACTCAGATGATCCTATCTTCTCGAAGTTGTACACATTTGAGGATACTTCAGCCCTGAAGACATCTACCAACTTATTTTACATCGTAGTAGTAGCGCCACCAACTGGTAAAAGCTAATACAAGTTATTTTCTTGGATGTTTTTCTCCGTGCAACTCAACAAGGTCGCCCTCATATATGCTCGGATGACTGTTTCGGCCATGAGGATGTCACAATACGAAATTCGTGATTTTTCGTGAAAAGTTGTGGGAGTGGCATTGCACTGTTCGGCAATAAAACAAAGCTGATTATGAGGTTCTAAATATGAACGACAACTCGTAAAACTTTACACACACATCAGGCCGAGCAAATTTATCAATATTTTATACGTTAGTTGTGCAGCTTTTTTTAAATGGCTCGCCATGGCCCTCGAGAAATGTTAAAAAAAAAGCAGCTCTGGTTGAGTGTTTCACCTCGCTTTTTGTAAATTTTATGGAGTACATTGAACCCTCGGTTATCGCGGTTAATGGGGACCGAGACCACCCGCGAAAACTGAAAATCAGCGAAGTAGCGGCGCACCTTCAAAAATGCTTAAAAAAAATAAACAGGTCACTGCTCGGGCCCTAATAATAATAATAATAATAATTTCCACAAAAACAATGGGGACCTCGTAGCGGTCGCTGCTCGGGCCCTAATAATAATTTCTACAAAAACAATAGGGACCTCGCCGCGGTCGCTGCTCGGGCCCCAATAATAATTTCTACACAAAGTCCATTGTGGTGACCCGCCCCCTTTTAAGTAAATTCAAAATGGCCGACTTCCTGTAAAACCTAGCTCATTGCTCCAAGAGTCTTTTTTGTAGGTCTTGGTCTTATACATACAGTGAACCCTCGCTACTTGGCGGTTCACCTTTCGCGGGTTCAGTGCTTCGCGGGTCTAAAAAATATTCGGGGGCATTGTAGTTTCGCCGAGCGGCACGACGGGGCGCTGGAGCGGTTAGACGGCCGGCGTGCACCAAAGAAGAGCGTGGGCGAAGAGGAGAGTGGACGAAGAAGTGCACGTTCCCCCGGACACGATCGGTGGCGACGTTTCGCGCGGTTCGGACAGTACCAGAGCTCCGGCCGGCGTGCGTGGCAGTTAAGCCGTAGAGGAGCACCTTCCCCGGGCACGGGCGGTGCCAAGCGGCCCCTAAGTTTAACCGATTGGAAGCTCCGGAGGAGGAGGGCATGCTCGCGTGGCAGTTAAGCCGTAGAGGAGCACCTTCCCCGGGCACGGGCGGTGCCAAGCGGCCCCTAAGTTTAACCGAATGGAAGCTCCGGAGGAGGAGGGCATGCTCGCGTCACAGTAAGCCGAAGAGGAGCACCTTCCCCGGGCACGGGCGGTTCCAAGCGGCCCCTAAGTTTAACCGAATGGAAGCTCCGGAGGAGGAGGGCATGCTCGCGTCACAGTAAGCCGAAGAGGAGCACCTTCCCCGGCCACGGGCGGTTCCAAGCGGCCCCTAAGTTTAACCGAATGGAAGCTCCGGAGGAGGAGGGCATGCTCGCGTCACAGTAAGCCGAAGAGGAGCACCTTCCCCGGGCACGGGCGGTGCCAAGCGGCCCCTAAGTTTAACCGAATGGAAGCTCCGGGGGAGGAGGGTGGGCGTGTGTCACAGTTAAGCCGAATTGGAGCACCTCTTCCGCCCGGGCACGAGCGGAGCGCGAAGCTGTCAGTTATGAATGAATAAATGAATAAATAAATAAATAAATAAAGAATGGCACCTTTCATTTCACAGGGCACACCAGACGGCGTACCAGCAGGTAAAAGTCTGAGTAATTAAATAAATACAAAAAGAATGGCTGGGGAATAAAAAAATAATACGTTTTAATAATAATTTGTTTTTTTTGTTCTAACATGAATTTCACTCTCTCTCTCTCTCCCCGTATATATATATATATATATTTATTATATATATTGTATTTTTTTTTAAGCATTTTTGAAGGTGCGCCGCTACTTCGCGGATTTTCAGTTTTCGCGGGTGGTCTCGGTCCCCATTAACCGCGATAACCGAGGGTTCACTGTACTCCATAAAATTTACAAAAAGCGAGGTGAAACACTCAACCAGGGCTGCTTTTTTTAACATTTCTCGAGGGCCATGGCGAGCCATTTCAAAATAGCTGCACAACTAACGTATAAAATATTGATAAATTTGCTCTGCCTGATGTGTGTGTAAAGTTTCACGAGTTGTCGTTCATATTTAGAACCTCATAATCAGCGTTGTTTTATTGCCCACAACTTTTCACGAAAAAGGATGAATTTCGTATTGTGACATCCTCATGGCCGAAACAGTCATCCGAGCATATATGAGGGCGACCTTGTTGAGTTGCACGGAGAAAAACATCCAAAAAAATAACTTGTATTAGCTTTTACCAGTTGGTGGCGCTACTACTACGATGAAAAATAAGTTGGTGGATGTCTTCAGGGCTGAAGTATCCTCAAATGTGTACAACTTCGAGAAGATAGTATCATCTGAGTAATGTTGCCGGAGCTTTTGTTGCCACAGAGTACAATCGGACTTTTCAGCACCGTAATAGCCACGCCTTTTGCCAAAACGTCACAAAATTCGGCAGAGAGTAAGTGAGTCTTTTCTGACTAATTTTCAGTCGGATTCGTCAAGAGGGCACCGTGCAGTACGTGAAAATTAAAATTAAAAAAAATTTTTGATTCCACTTGGCGGCGCTGTGTGTATAATTTTTTTCAGCATGGGCACAAGAATTCCACCGAACATCGCCAGTTCAATGGGATTTTGGTTAAGTCCGCAAATAATAGTGAACAATATACTTTGGCTGCGCGCTCGAATAATTTTACTCGTATATACTTCAATGAGGGTGTAGTGTGGGTATCGGGATCTTTAACACGCCCTAACACGAAGCTGACTCTCCAACCGCCACAGCCTTTTAATGACGAAATTATAAAATAAACAAAAACACTGTTCAACAACATAAAATAAAATAAAAAATCACATCATACTTACATTTATAAACTTTAATCCTCAAGAACATTATTCTCAGGTTGACCGAAAGACGAGGACACGGGAGCGCCTCGGGCATGTTCTTCTTCCTTGTGTAGGCGAATGACGTTTTAAGGTGCTTGTCCGCCACCTGCTGTGCTGAACTATGTATTAAATAAGAAAAGCAAATTGTTGAATGTTTTTTCCCCAATGAAGACTGAATTGTAAAATACCCGGAAATGGCTTTTCTGTTTTATTGTGCATTTAAAAAAAATTCAGATTGTCCTTTTTTGTTGAGATAATTGTTGAATATTGAAATTGCACATGTAACTGGTAATTTAGTTTTAGATATTATTTGAACCAGTGGAGGGCCATGCATTTCACACCTGGGCCTTCAATGAAGTCCTACTTCGTCCTACTTGAATAAATCCCCCTCATAATACCATAATTTATGACACCACGGGTGGACAAACAATATACAGAAAAGCACTTAGACAGCACTGACCGAGTGTTGGACGATATAGCTTCTCTTGAAAGGTCCGTGTTGAAAATGGCCTCGCAAGTGAATCTTCAATTTCTAAAGATAAAGATGTCTTTTAATTGTCCCATAACGGGGACATTTGCAGTGTTACAGCAGCAAAGATATACATCACACAGTGGCACCGACGTAATGTAGCCGTTAATGTATAACATTGGCAGCAGGCATTCATAAAAAGCATGCAAATATACACAGTATATACGTATATACACAGATCCCCATGTATATACACACTTACAGCCCACAACATATACAAGTGTAAGGAAACACTCCTAATGCCTGTCTATGGTTCAGAGGGGAAATAAATAAAAACGCTGCAATGATAAAAAAAAATACTGAATGATTGAAAATACTGCAATGATAAAAATACTGCAAGAATAAAAGTACTGTACCCAGCCAACATGTCCAACTGGGCCCCAAATGGGGTAAATGCGGGATTCCTGGGTACCAAGTGGGAATGGGCTAGAAGTGGGCAATGGTACAGGGTTCCATGTGGGCGCCATCTGGGATTGGTGGGCATGGGCTTAAACTGGGCAAATGTTGTGGGTGCAATACGGGTTGTGTATGGGCTAAGTGGGCATGGGTTAGAACTGGTAAAGATAAAGATAAAGATGTCCTTTATTAGTCCCACAATGGGGAAATTTGAGGTGTTACAGCAGCAAAGATATAGCTCACACAGAGTCGGCGGCGTAATGTAGCCGTTAATGTATAACATTAGCAGCAGACATTCATAAAAAGCATGCAAATATACACAGTATAAACGTATCTAAGTGTAAGGAAAGACTCCTAATGTCTGTCCATTATACAGAGGGGAAAATGCTGTAATGATAAAAACTACTGAATCTACTACTGAAACCATTTATAGGTCCTATTTGGGTTATGTGTGGGCTAAGTGGGCATGGGTTAGAACTGGTCAACCATGTGAGGGTCTCATATGGGCTGTATATGGGCCAAGTGGGCATGGGTTAGAGCTGGTCAACCATGTCTGGGTCCTATTTGGGTTATGTGTGGGCTAAGTGGGCATGGGTTAGAAGTGGTCACCATTTATCGGTCCTGTTTGGGTTATGTGTGGGATAAGTGGGCATAGGTTAGAGCTGGTCAACCATGTCTGGGTCCTGTTATGGGTTATAGATGAGCTAAGCGGGCATGGGTTTAAAAATTTGTTCTGGAGCCTTTTTGATATTTAATGCATGCTATGCTAATAGTAACCACCCGAAGACTATTCTCAGTAGAACTATTCAATGGATGCCAAAACGATAGAGACATGGCCATGGAGCCTATGCTGCGAGATTGTGAAAGGACTAAAATAAGTGTAGGATTTTTGAGGACCAGAAGTCAGCTTTTATTAGGTTTGACATTGATTTAACTTATGGAACAATGCAAATTATGGTCGGGTTGTTGTTGGACTTTTTCCGCTTTTGACTAATGGACGGGTGTTTTTATTTTCTGGGACTCTTTAGAACAAGCGGCACGGTGGCGGACTGGTTAGCAAGTCCGCATCACAGTACAGAAGTGCAAGGTTCTCCCTGTGCCTGCTAGGGTTTTCGCCGGTTTCCTCCCACTTTCCAAAAACATCCATGATAGGTTGATTGGTCACTGGTCCAAGGTCTGAGTGTGAGAGCGGATGGTTGCTTGTCTCTGTGTGCCCTGCGATTGACTGGCAACCAGTTCAGGGTGTACCCTGTCGACTGCCCGAAGACAGCTGGGATAGGCTCCAGCACTCCCGGGGACCCTTGTGAGGACAAGAAGCAGTACAGAGGATTGATTGATTTATTAAAATTAAATTCATGTATTTATCTATGCTAAATTTAACAAGGCTGGACGTTATATTTTGTGAATTTACATGTACCCCCAACTGTGACTTAATAACCCTTAAGGGACAAGATAACATTTTATAATATACCAGACAGCTAAGATTGTCATCTATGAACTATTTGACAAGGCAGGTCCAGCATTGTCAGCCACATCCAACAGTCAACACAGTTACTTTTTTTTAAATAAACAAAATCAACATTATTAATTAATGTTATTTTATTAATTCTGTATGCTGTGAAAGATCTTTATTCAAAGTATATTTGAAGTTATTTCTACCTTATTGCTTGATTTTTGTAGATTCAATTCGGAGTTGTCAAAATTACAGATTCTTTTGAAGGCAGCATATTCAAACTGTGAGAAAAGGAGCGAATGCAAGCTACGCGGTCTTTGAGGTGCGGCAGAAGAGCTGAAAGCACGGTGAGTCCCGAACGATAATTGAATTAATTAATTAATCTTGGGTAAATGTCTGGCTCTCATTTTTTAGACTTACTTTACAATGTGTTTTGTAATTTTTCAAGGTTGCCTGTGTTGGAAAACTGCTTGGTGCGTTAGCTAAAACACAGTATGCTAAAATGATAAGTGACGAGAACACAGAGGGTATATCAACAACGTACGTACTCGAATTATTTTGGGGAAAACTTAAGTACATTATAATCACCCTTTTAATAATACTGATAAGCGTTGTGTGTTTTATTTATTTTTATGAGGACCTTTACAACGAGCTACATATTGTTAGCATTGGGCCTACGACGCTAAACACAGTGTCCCTCGATCTCTCTCCAAAATTCTCCAAAAGACTTAAGCTTTCACTCAAATTAATACAATCTACTCCACTAGCTCATTTAAGGCTTTTTTGTGATGTGTTTGATTTGGGTAAGTAAAGCAAAACATATTAACTGTTGAATGTTGCCTGTTATTTAAATAATAGAAATTCAAGATGAAAGTTGAACAGATATTGAAATGCTAGATTGGCTCATTCAGAATCATGCCACAATGTGCTTTGTATGTTTTGTGTGTGGGTTTATCAAGCTCTAATTCAATGCAGTGTCCAAAACGAGCGCGCATAATTGTTGGATGAATGTTGGTTAATAGAGTCAGATAATAGTTCCAACAGTTGAACAGATGTTGAAATGCTAGATTGGCTCATTCAGAATCATGCCACAATGTGCTTTGTATGTTTTGTGTTTAGGCTTATCAAGCTCTAATTCAATGCAGTGTTGAGCTGCATTTGAGAGGAACTACGTAAGTAACTAATGTGGAAAAATTGTGACTTCTTTGTGTACTTTTATTTTGAATATTCAAATTTTGTGGGTAAAGGTTAGAGAAAATAAGTTAAAAATGAGAGCTGTACAGGTATTTAAGTTTTTGGTTTGTAAAATACCCGAATGTGGGTTTCAGCCGGTGAGGCAATGATTGGACAGAGCAAAAGCTATGCTCCAAAATAGAAGTGATTACACCTTCACTAGACTAACCTGCAGCTAATTACATAATTATAAAATTAACACTTTAACCTGGCTTCCCCATCACAGATGTATTCTTTTAAATGCAAAGCTTTTTGTTCTAGCTTTTGTTGTTAAATGACATTCATGCCCAAGTGTCTATGCATCCATTGCAGGGATGTTTTCTCAAGTGACGAGTCTGAAGCCTGTGATGACGAAGTACCATCTACACCTCCCCATGGATTGTCACAGAGAAAAAGCTTCCTAACCAAGAGAGGCGCTGCAGAAGGTCCTTGAGTACGTCCAACGTGTTGAGTCTGTGAGTCTACTGCAGGATCTAATGCAGGTATGAAAATGATGAAATTTTAATGTATTATCTTCAAAATTATAAATAATTATTTAATTTCTTGAAATATAAAATTAGGTACCCTAAACCCAAGTAGGAACCCCAGTCCCAGTACATTCCTGATTCTGGAGCTACAGAGATCAAACCATCCTACTGTATCACTAAATAGCCCCACCTCTAAAACCCTGATTCGGAAGGCCGAGTTGAAAGACTTCAGAGTTCAAGATGGTCAACTGCAACTATGATAAGCCGAATGTGTTCACCCCAAGTCGGAAACTGAGAAAAAGACTCAATTTTCACATGATTTCAGTCCCTTCTATATTTAAAAGAATGTATTGGGGCTCTAAAAATGTGAAATATTTTTACAAGTATTTCTTTTACTACTCATAGGCAGTTTCATAATAATAGTACAATTTGGCATCGTGTATTGTTTTTTGGTTCCATTCAAAATGCACAAGACGTATAGACATATTTTGTTTGTGGATCGCTGCAGCATCACACGAGCGCACAGAGACAAACGTGGCAGCAACTTAAAACAATTAAAATATCGAATCGAAATCGGGAACTGAAAATCAAAAATCGAATCGGGGCTAGAGTGAATCGTTACCTCCCTAATCATAATCATTTTGGTAGAATGTTGGGCTCTTGCCCTTTGAGTGTATATGGCGTTACCGAAGCTGTTCACTTAATCGACAATTCCTTTCCTGTGACGTTTATCATACCCAGTTTAACTGCCAAAATATTTTTAAGTGTGTGATGATTATCTGGATCGAGTGACACCCATGTTATAATGGTTGCAGGTATTGGTGGATTGGACGATAGTGTCAGAACAATGATGGCGTTCATCATGACAAATCCTCTGTCTCTGAAGTACAATCTCTTTGGACATCGTAGCAAGAACAAGCGCCGAGACCTGCCTTTTTCTGATGTTCTATACGGTAATATATATATATATATATATATTTTTTTTTTTAAGGGATTGTGGTGTGAAGACATTTCAGCATGTCCCATAAGGTTTCACAATCATTAAATAGCTTTACTAAGTTGACTTCTTGTCTTTTTTGTTTTCGGAGCACTGAAAAGGAATGGAGCCACAAAGGACATCAACGAGAAGGACACAGGCAACCCTGTCCAAGTGGTTCATGGGAGCTTGTGATCAAGGTGGGAATAGGGCAGTTCGAGCTCGGAGATCTCAAGGCAACTGTCAGGTTTAAAACGTCCTGACGCCATTTTTAGACTGAAGGTGGCATAAATCCAGACCAAACCAGTTAGAGTTTTGTTTTTGACCATTCGCGAATGGGAGAGGAAGTCAGGAGGTGAAGCAGGCGTCTTGCCAGTTCAATCTCGCGCACTCTCTCTCACTCTCTACCACCCGTTCGGTCTTTTATCAGCAACCTAAGCAGACAATGGAGGTCTGTCTGAAATTCTAGCAGGCAGGCAGGAAGCAATCAACCACAGTAGTCAGTCAGGAATTCGAAACTAAAGTGTGTGCGTGTGTTCCAGTTGTGCGCGTGTGTGCTAAAGCAATAATGTGAGTGTCTGTGTGTGTGTGCGCAATTATAACTGATACAAATAGTGTATAAAAACATGATTAGAAATACACAAACTATTTACATATCCTCATCCCATCTCACATTCCCCCGTTTGTGGGTTTAAATCATGTCCTTACGGCTTTAAGACAGATCATCATAATGAAATCATACAACAGTGTGGTCATCCGTGGAGGGGCGAAAACCCTCAGTAGGGACAAAATTCCCCTCCTCCCTTCCGGCGTGGAACGAGATTCTCATGGTATGTTGGTCACTTGGGAATAAAACATAAAAAAACTTCAATATACCTAGTGAAAAATAACAAAACTGTCTCCACGCAGAGCTTGTCTCCACGCAGAGCTTGTCTCCACGCAGAGCTTGTCTCTGCGGCGACTTGATGGAGGCCCTTGCCTCGTTGTAGGAGGGGACAGCCGTCTTTACCTCCCGGATCTTCGTGTGTGGTGTATGTGTGTGCATGTGTGGGGGCAGGGGCAAAAGGGTCCATGTGTTATTTAGGTTTCAGTGTCCAGTTCGAGTTTGTCATTGTCCAGTTCGAATTCGTCATTCTCAACATCAATCAGGTTGTAATGGTACATTTGGGCAACAAACATGCAGTTAATAATCATCTTTGTCATAAGAATAATGCAACATGAACAGACTACACATAACAAAAATGAAAACCATAATTATCCCGATATATTGTCTTTCAAATTCTTCGTAGTGGTCATAACATCAATAATTGTTTCATTTTATTAAAAATGTAAATGCAGTAATGTTCTCCAATCAAGGCTAAAATTCTTTATGTACGTCATTAATTTCCAAACAATATCTAATCTTTTTGTTCTGTGGCTTCAACATTCGTATCTGTGGCTGGTTGTGCGGTTCCGATGTGCGTGTGGTCCGATATTGTGACTCAGGTGGGCTCCTGTTCGAGGGATTCGCGTTGCTCGGCCTTTAGCTGGAAACCGGAGAAGCTTGTACTGCAACTGGTGGATCCAGCTGCCACGCCCCGCGACCTTTGCTGCCGTCGGGGTCACTGCAATCATCTGGCGAGGGCCATCTCAGCATTCACTTGTCCCAACGAAGTCGTTTCAGCACCTTGAAGAAGAGTTGGTCTCCCACACGGACGTGATTTCTCTGTGGATCAGAACACACTGACCAGTAATTGCGTCTTTTTTTTTTTTTTTTTTTTTTTGGTCAAAACATGTTTCCCATGTGGACTGGGACTGATGTGCCAGTCGCTGGTGGTTCTGATGAACCTGAGAGTCGATAGGGGATAGTGTCCTAACTTCGGCTGGCACTATCCTCATTGCTGTGATTGAAACACAGTCTGGTCATTGTCTCCTTTTTTTCCCTCATTGTCTTGATAAGTCTGCCCTTAACAGTCCCATTAGTGCGTTCCACAAGTCCTGCAGACTGTATGCACAATGACGCTTTGAGTCAATTTTGCAACAACTGTCCCACTTGTTACAACATCATTCACAAATGCATAATTTTCACTTCAAATCACTTCTTGAAATTCCAAATGTCAGGATAATTTGTGTTAGGTTGAAGATGTATTTTATCCCATATTTTACTCTATTAGTATTGCAAAAGAATTGTTCCACAGCGTGACCCATGTTTGACCATATGGATGAGAAGACTTCACAGAGAAGCGGATGCCTGAAGACTGGATCAACGTCTGCAACATCAAAGGAGGTGTGCTGAGACACACCTCTGAAACAAAAGGACTGAGACTTTAGTACCAGAGCACTAAAAGGGCATATCTGCCTTTTCAATCAGTGGATGACTGCCATTGATGTCTGTCTTTCCTCTTGTGTCTGAGATGTTTACATGTTCCTGCTGGTGCTCCCCCCTTCATCCCTTAGTGCAAATACATTGTATTGTTAGGGACTTCCCTAATAAAATAGAGGGCTCGGCGGAGTGTGCTCCAGAACGAATTTGGAGATGTAACTGAGCACACCTCCGTTCGTTCTCCTCGCGAGTAAAAGATCAACTCTTGTCTTCCTTCCATTCATTTAGCCTATGTTCAGTGAATGCTTAGGTGATTGAACCTGACAATTTGATTACACAACACTTTTTCCAACTGTTTTAGCATCAACATATGTTGTCGGAAACAACTTAATCCATTTTGAAAACATATGAATTACAACCAAACAATATTGCATCTCAAACAAATAACACTGTCTAAAAAAAAGTTTTTTGTTGAAAAGTCTGTATGTGGGAACAATTTCATATCATACTACCCCTCTCTTGACACATGGTTATGCTCGTGTGTCACTCTTATTACTTTTCCAATCAATGAATTAGGCAGCCAGGATTTGCCATCTGCCAATTTGCTGATCCTGTCCTCAGCAATGTTTGCACCTTTGTTCTCCCAATGTGTGCGTTCAATTACTGGTACCTTTTTCCCTGGCGTGGGATCAAATTGTCAAGTTGATTTTCTGCGTGTGGGGGTGTGTTCATTTTCCCTTTTAGCTGCGCTGTGTCGATATAAAGGCGAGGCAGTTTCCAATTGTAATTGTGTCATTTTCTGTTAAGTGAATTTTGCGTTCACAAATAACTATTTTAGACGTGCTTTATGCACAACTTTTCTTTTCCTGTTGTGGTTTTTAAAGCCCAATGTCGACAGAACGCATGAACATTTATCTTGATTGTCAGTCCACATTGTAACCATACAACTCATACAAGATGGGAAACCCCAAATTTTAATTAGCTCACACCCGCCTACGCTCTTCCTGCTTATCCTAACAATCTCTTATCCGTTGGTATCACAATGTTAGTACTCCCATCGCATAAAAGTCAGTTTGATTTCAGGCTGCGACCTTGGTTCTCAAACACTTTTACTTCTTATCAGTCTGGAATGCCCACCTGGTCTGTGTTACAAGTCTGAGTTCCTCCAGTCGGGAGGAAGGTCAAGTCGCGGTTTGGTGATAATTTGGACGGCTCCACAGTCGTGTGGCGCCTCCTAGATGATGCGGGGAAAAAATGACGCTGGGCTGAAATGCACCGCAACTTATCAGTATAATGTGTCCCTGTGACAATTAGGCCGGCGTGCAATGTGAATGTGGTGGGAAAAGAATGTAATTTTTTGATTCCTTAAAGCAGCAGTGAAAGCTCTTAATCACACTCTAAGTGGTTCTCTGCCACGAAATCCAAATTGTTGTGACTAAATATGCAAATGAATTCATTTTGCCCTGGTTCCTGCAGTAACCCAGGCTAATGAAGTCATTTTTTGCAGTCACTGTTTTGCTCAAATGGCTTATAATAATTTGGTAGTGCGTTAAGATGCTTTGTCGATACAATCTTGTAGTGTATCTTCACAAGTTCCAACATACACAACCCATTCCATGGCCATGACGATACTGTTTTAAAGATTACCAAGGCTTGTTGGACCTTTCTCTGCCACATAAATTACAGCCCTGAGAGGCACTGGGCCTCAACTTTATCTATGAAGGGTCAGGGATTTAATGGGGGTCACCGAGGCGTCCCAAGGAAAGTTTTTACAGAAAAGTGGTCTGGCAATATCTTTTCTCTTTCTTATCACTGACAATGCGCCCCTTTAAAGTTTTGACGTTTGTTTGAATTCGCCCGTGCTTATTAATTCTATTGAAGTCCAATTTTGTCAGTGTATCACGGCCTAATGAGTAAAACGCATGTTGATGTAGAACTCCTTCTACACACACTTTTATGTTTGACTTTTTACGTCACGTGATCCTCCATTGCTACCACAACTCGTCCTGAAAAGTTAATGTTTTGTAACAAGACTTACTGCTTCCTCCTTTCTTTCTTTTCTTTTTCCTTCCTTCTGCCCAACACGTTCATGCTTTCTGTGCATAATTTAGAATTTTCTTTTCCATTTTACAAGTTGGCCAATTTAAATTAGGTTGTTTTATTTGAAAAGCCTGTAATTCTCTTTTTTTTCCCCTTTTCACCTAATCACAAATTTCTTATCACAAAAATGAACATGTTAATTCTATTTTATTTCCTATTTTTCCAATCTTGTGACTCATTTCACTTCAACCAGTTCTACCTTAAAGTGGACAAGTACACATCAATGTTTTTTGTAGTTTCTATTTTCTTCTCTGCTTTAATGAAAATTATAGCCCTTCTAGCCAAATTTTTCCTGTGTCATTTCTATCTCTGCATTTCATTCCATTTCTGGCCTACCTTAATACTAAAACAAAAATGCTCTTTCAAAAATTAAAACTATCTAAAACTAGTGATGGCAAAATGAAGCCCCATAAAGCAGCCAAGCCCTGCAGGGAAATACTTCACACACGAATGGGCTTCGAGATGCTTCATTTTTCTTGACTACGCCATCCCATGGACAGAAAAATGTATAACATGCTTGGTGCATGCAATAAAATGGTGAGCTGTAAATCATGCTCTGCCCACCAAACAATATGTATTTGAAGAGTGATTTTAATTGTTCTGTTTTACTTTGTCTTCTAACTTCTCCAATATTCAGACAGCTCCGCCGAGACCAACGTTTCACCCCCACACTGATATAAAATGGACCCAACCGTTTGGGTCTCTTTCCAAATTTGGTACCAAAGCCTCCCCCACAGTGCGGCAGCTATCTTGAATTGGCCCGTTCCCAGAAAGTTTTACTTCATTCAGTGTCATTCAGTATTATTCAAAATCTTTCAGTGTCATTCCAAATCATTCAATGTCATTCACAATCTTTCCACATCCTTCCACCTTCCATCGTTCAGTGTCATTCCACATTCTCTTTCATATATAACATAACATAACAATAACATAATCCTGGGTCAGCAGACACCTAATTAATGTGTTAATACATGATACATTTTTCTATAAGCAACCCTTATGATTGTAACGTATTTTTAATTCTTTCTAGGCGGGAACTGTCCGAACAAAAAATTCATGCAATTTGTAATTAGACACTTTGTCATACAAAAAGTCACTCAGGGCAAGAGAAAAAAAATTGTCACTTGCCCAAGTTGGGCAAGTAATTTGGCCACTCGGGCAAGGCAAATTTTAGTGGCACTTGCCCTATGGGCAAGCAGTTTTTAAAGTTAACTTCGAACCCTGTGATGGTGTCTTGTGACCTGTCTTTATCAGCTGATGTTCCATGAAGGCGTGCCTTACCTGTCACAAGAATGAAGGCAAGTCACGCCCCCCGCTGTCCATTCACTCCGCCAAGACGCTGCTCCAGGTGGTAGAGAGGATGAAGGCTCCCTTGTCTCTGTTCATGGTTTTTATGCCTCGCTTGCAGATCTCAATGGCCTCTCTGATCCAGCGCTGTAGTTTGTTCTCTTCTGTGCGGATGACCCTGCCCTTCTCCCGGTCCATGATGTGGTTTTCCCTTTTGCAGTGGTCAGTGATTGCTGATTTGTAATGTTCATGTTGTGCTTGTTCTTTTACTGCTCTGATTTTTTAATTTTTTTGACAGGTAAGTCACACCCTCATGGAACATCAGCTGATAAAGACTGGTCTCAAGACACCATCATGCGACACTCTGAAGAAGGCGAAAGACTCGCCGAAACATGTCAGGTAAAAAATTAACCTAAAACATAAATGTCTGCTTTTAATGAATCAGTCAAATATCAATAATAAGAAGACAAAATGAACCTAATACAAATAAATGAATGCTTAATAACTCCCCTGCACATGCTCCTAAAAATCCAAACCTTCACCTGTAAATAAAACGTCCCGACCTGAAGACATCTTAATGTTATTATTTTGTTTTACACACAGCGCCGCCAAGTGGAATCAAAAATTTGTTTTTATTTTAATTTTCACGTACTGCACGGTGCCCTTCTGACGAATCCGACTGAAAATTAGTCAGAAAAGACTCAAGACAATGATCTTACTCTCTGCCGAATTTTGTGACGTTTTGGCAAAAGGCGTGGCTATTACGGTGCTGAAAAGTCCGATTGTACTTTGTGACAACAAAAGCTCCGGCAACATGACTCAGATGATCCTATCTTCTCGAAGTTGTACACATTTGAGGATACTTCAGCCCTGAAGACTTCTACCAACTTATTTTTCATCGTAGTAGTAGCGCCACCAACTGGTAAAAGCTAATACAAGTTATTTTCTTGGATGTTTTTCTCCGTGCAACTCAACAAGGTCGCCCTCATATATGCTCGGATTACTGTTTCGGCCATGAGGATGTCACAATACGAAATTCGTCCTTTTTCGTGAAAGGTTGTGGGAGTGGCATTGCACTGTTCGGCAATAAAACAACGCTGATTATGAGGTTGTAAATATGAACGACAACTCGTGAAACTTTACACACACATCAGGCCGAGCAAATATATATATATATATATATATATATATATATATATATATATATATATATATATATATATATATATATATATATATATACGGGGAGAGAGAGAGTGAAATTCATGTTACAACAAAAAAAAACAAATTATTATTAAAACATATTATTTTTTAATTCCCCAGCCATTCTTTTTGTATTTATTTAATTACTCCGACTTTTACCTGCTGGTACGCCGTCCGGTGTGCCCTGTGAAATGAAAGGTGGCATTCTTTATTTATTTATTCATTTATTCATTCATAACTGACAGCCTCGCGCTCCGCTCGTGCCCGGGCGGAAGAGGTGCTCCAATTCGGCTTAACTGTGACACACGCCCGCCCTCCTCCCCCGGAACTTCCATTCGGTTAAACTTAGGGGCCGCTTGGCACCGCCCGTGCCCGGGGAAGGTGCTCCTCTTCGGCTTACTGTGACGCGAGCATACCCTCCTCCTCCGGAGCTTCCATTCAGTTAAACTTAGGGGCCGCTTGAAACCGCCCGTGCCCGGGGAAGGTGCTCCTCTTCGGCTTACTGTGACGCGAGCATCCCCTCCTCCTCCGGAGCTTCCATTCGGTTAAACTTAGGGGCCGCTTGGAACCGCCCGTGCCCGTGGAAGGTGCTCCTCTTCGGCTTACTGTGACGCGAGCATGCCCTCCTCCTCCGGAGCTTCCATTCGGTTAACCTTAGGGGCCGCTTGGAACCGCCCGTGCCCGGGGAAGGTGCTCCTCTTCGGCTTACTGTGACGCGAGCATGCCCTCCTCCTCCGGAGCTTCCATTCGGTTAAACTTAGGGGCCGCTTGGCACCGCCCGTGCCCGGGGAAGGTGTTCCTCTACGGCTTAACTGCCACGCACGCCGGCCGGAGCTCTGGTACGGTTCAAACCGCGCGAAACGTCGCCACCGATCGTGTCCGGGGGAACGTGCTCTTCTTCGTCCACTCTCCTCTTCGCCCACGCTCTTCTTCGGCGCACGCCGGCCGTCTAACTGCTCCAGCGCCCCGTCGTGCCGCTCGGCGAAACTACAATGCCCCCGAATATTTTTTAGACCCGCGAAGCACTGAACCCGCGAAAGGTGAACCGCGAAGTAGCGAGGGTTCACTGTATGTATAAGACCAAGACCTACAAAAAAGTCTCTTGGAGCAATGAGCTTGGTTTTACAGGAAGTCGGCCATTTTTAATTTACTTAAAAGGGGGCGGGTCACCACAATGGACTTTGTGTAGAAATTATTATTGGGGCCCGAGCAGCGACGGCGGCGAGGTCCCTATTGTTTTTGAAGAAATTATTATTAGGGCCCGAGCAGCGACCGCTACGAGGTCCCCATTGTTTTTGTGGAAATTATTATTATTTTTATTATTATTATTAGGGCCCGAGCAGTGACCGCTGCGAGGTCCCTATTGTTTTTCTAGAAATTGTTATTAGGGCCCGAGCTGCGACGGCTGCGAGGTCCCTATTGTTTTTGTAGAAAATATTATTACTTTTATTATTAATAATATTATTATTATTATTATTATTAGGGCCTGAGCAGCGACCGCTGCGAAGTCCCTATTGTTTTTGTAGAAATTATTATTATTATTATTTTTCCGATTGTTCGATCGCATTTTTGACCCCCGAAACATGCACAAAAACTCACCAAACTTGGCAGTCTCATCGGGCATGGCGAAAAATTTGATATTTTAACGTCTAATATGAACAGGAAGTGAGTTATGAATTTTTGAAAGTCCGACTTTTGCCCTTTTTTGCATGTTTACAGGGGTCATTCTTTTGCACCCTGATCCTAAAGGCTTCATCTGATTGCCTTAAAATTCTGTCTGTAGCATCTGAAGACCTGGGACAAACACTGGGGCTAAAATATTTTGTTTCCGAAATACTATATGACAGGGGCGGGGCTTCAAAGTTTTCACTTAAGATTTCTTTCGCCGCAATGGACAAAATGCTTAATAACTCTCCTGCACATGCTGCTAAAAATCCAAAACTTCACATGTACATAAAGAGTCTGTACCTGAAGACATCTATATGTTTATATTCAGTTATACACCTTGCGCCAATCAATATCATTTTTTACATTTTGACGTACTGCACGGTGCCCTTTTAACGAATCTGATTGAAAATTGGCTAGAAAAGACTCAAGACATTGATCTTACTCTATCCCTATTTTTGTGACTTTCCTTCGAAGGGCGTGGCTATTACGGTGCCGCAGAGTCTGATTATTCTCCGTGGCAACAAAAGTTCCTGCAAAATGATTCAGATGATCCATCTTCTCGAAATTTTTCACATTTGAGGATATTCAGGCCCTGAAGACGGCTGCCAACTTATTTTTGATCGCAGTGGTAGCGCCACCAACTGGTTAAAACAAATACAAATTATTTTTGTTGATGTTTTTCTCCGGGCAGGTTAACAAAATCTACCTTATATTTGCTCGGATGAGTGTTTAGGCCTTGAGCATGTCACAATACAAAAGTCTTTCGCCTTCTTCAGAGTGTCACATGATGGTGTCTTGTGACCCGTCTTTATCAGCTGATGTTCCATGAGGGCGTGACTTACCTGTCACAAGAATGAAGGCAAGTCACGCCCCCCGCTGTCCGTTCACTCCGCCAAGATGCTGGTCCAGGTGGTAGAGAGGATGAAGGCTCCCTTGTCTCTGTTCATGGTTTTTATGCCTCGCTTGCAGATCTCAATGGCCTCTCTGATCCAGCGCTGTTGTTTGTTCTCTTCTGTGCGGATGACCCTGCCCTTCTCCCGGTCCATGATGTGGTTTTCCCTTTTGCAGTGGTCAGTGATTGCTGATTTGTAATGTTCATGTTGTGCTTGTTCTTTTACTGCTCTGATTTTTTTCATTTTTTTGACAGGTAAGCCACACCCTCATGGAACATCAGCTCAAGACACCATCATGCGACACTCTGAAGAAGGCGAAAGACTCGCCGAAACATGTCAGGTAAAAAATTATCCTAAAACATAATTGTCTGCTTTTAATGAATCAGTCAAATATCAATAATAAGAAGACAAAATGAACCTAATACAAATAAATGAATGCTTAATAACTCCCCTGCACATGCTCCTAAAAATCCAAACCTTCACCTGTAAATAAAACGTCCCGACCTGAAGACATCTTAATGTTATTATTTTGTTATACACACAGTGCCGCCAAGTGGAATCAAAAAATTTTTTTTATTTTAATTTTCACGTACTGCACGGTGCCCTTTTGACGAATCCGACTGAAAATTAGTCAGAAAAGAGTCTAGACAATGATCTTACTCTCTGCCGAATTTTGTGACGTTTTGGCAAAAGGCGTGGCTATTACGGTGCTGAAAAGTCCGATTGTACTCTGTGGCAACAAAAGCTCCAGCAACATGACTCAGATGATCCTATCTTCTCGAAGTTGCACACATTTGAGGATACTTAAGCCCTGAAGACATCTACCAACTTATTTTTCATCGTAGTAGTAGCGCCACCAACTGCTAATAGCTAATACAAGTTATTTTCTTGGATGTTTTTCTCCGTGCAACTCAACAAGGTCGCCCTCATATATGCTCGGATGACTGTTTCGGGCCATGAGGATGTCATAATACGAAATTTGTCCTTTTTCATGAAAAGTTGTGGGAGTGGCATTGCACTGTTCGGCAATAAAACAACGCTGATTATGAGGTTCTAAATATGAACAACAACTCGTGAAACTTTACACACACATCAGGCCGAGCAAATTTATCAATATTTTATACGTGAGTTGTGCAGCTTTTTTGAAATGGCTCACCATGGCCCTCGAGAAATGTTCAAAAAAGCAGCCCTGGTTGAGTGTTTCACCTCGCTTTTTGTAAATTTTATGGAGTACAGTGAACCCTCGGTTATCGCGGTTAATGGGGACCGAGACCACCCGCGAAAACTGAAAATCCGCGAAGTAGCGGCGCACCTTCAAAAATGCTTAAAAAAAATATACAATATATATAATAAATATATATATATATATATATATATATATATATATATATATATATATATATATATATATACGGGGGGAGAGAGAGAGAGAGAGAGTGAAATTCATGTTATAACAAAAAAAACAAATTATTATTAAAACGTATTATTTTTTTATTCCCCAACCATTCTTTTTGTATTTATTTAATTACTCCGACTTTTACCTGCTGGTACGCCGTCCGGTGTGCCCTGTGAAATGAAAGGTGGCATTCTTTATTTATTTATTCATTTATTCATTCATAACTGACAGCCTCGCGCTCCGCTCGTGCCCGGGCAGAAGAGGTGCTCCAATTCGGCTTAACTGTGACACACGCCCGCCCTCCTCCCCCGGAGCTTCCATTCGGTTAAACTTAGGGGCCGCTTGGCACCGCCCGTGCCCGGGGAAGGTGCTCCTCTTCGGCTTACTGTGACGCGAGCATGCCCTCCTCCTCCGGAGCTTCCATTCGGTTAAACTTAGGGGCCGCTTGGAACCGCCCGTGCCCGGGGAAGGTGCTCCTCTTCGGCTTACTGTGACGCGAGCATGCCCTCCTCCTCCGGAGCTTCCATTCGGTTAAACTCAGGGGCCGCTTGGAACCGCCCGTGCCCGGGGAAGGTGCTCCTCTACGGCTTAACTGCCACGCACGCCGGCCGGTGCTCTGGTACGGTCCGAACCGCGCGAAACGTCGCCACCGATCGTGTCCGGGTGAACGTGCTCTTCTTCGTCCACTCTCCTCTTTGCCCACGCTCTTCTTCGGCGCCCGCCGGCCGTCTAACCGCTCCAGCGCCCCGTCGTGCCGCTCGGCGAAACTACAATGCCCCCGAATATTTTTTAGACCCGCGAAGCACTGAACCCGCGAAAGGTGAACCTCGAAGTAGCTAGGGTTCACTGTATGTATAAGACCAAGACCTACAAAAAAGTCTCTTGGAGCAATGAGCTAGGTTTTACAGGAAGTCGGCCATTTTGAATTTACTTAAAAGGGGGCGGGTCTCCACAATGGACTTTGTGTAGAAATTATTATTGGGGCCCGAGCAGCGACCGCGTCGAGGTCCCTATTGTTTTTGTAGAAATTATTATTACTTTTATTATTATTATTATTATTATTATTAGGGCCTGAGCAGCGACCGCTGCGAAGTCCCTATTGTTTTTGTAGAAATTATTATTATTATTATTTTTCCGATTGTTCGATCGCATTTTTGACCCCCGAAACATGCACAAAAACTCACCAAACTTGGCAGTCTCATCGGGCATGGCGAAAAATTTTATATTTTTTAACGTCTAATATGAACAGGAAGTGAGTTATGAATTTTTGAAAGTCCGACTTTTGCCCTTTTTTGCATGTTTACAGGGGTCATTCTTTTGCACCCTGATCCTAAAGGCTTCATCTGATTGCCTTAAAGTTCTGTCTGGAGCATCTTAAGACCTGGGACAAACACTGGGGCTAAAATTTTTTGTTTCCGAAATACTATATGACGGGGGCGGGGCTTCAAAGTTTTCACTTAAGATTTCCTTCGCCGCAATGGACAAAATGCTTAATAACTCTCCTGCACGTGCTGCTAAAAATCCAAAACTTCACATGTACATAAAGAGTCGGTACCTGAAGACATCTATATGTTTATATTCAGTTATACACCTTGCGCCAATCAATATAAATTTTTACATTTTGACGTACTGCACGGTGCCCTTTTAACGAATCCGATTGAAAATTGGCTAGAAAAGACTCAAGACATTGATCTTACTCTATCCCTATTTTTATGACTTTCCTTCAAAGGGCGTGGCTATTACGGTGCCGCAGAGTCTGATTATTCTCCGTGGCAACAAAAGTTCCTGCAAAATGATTCAGATGATCCATCTTCTGGAAATCTTTCACATTTGAGGATATTCAGGCCCTGAAGACGGCTGCCAACTTATTTTTGATCGCAGTGGTAGCGCCACCAACTGGTTAAAACAAATACAAATTATTTTCGTTGATGTTTTTCTCCGGGCAGGTTAACAAAATCTACCTTATATTTGCTCGGATGAGTGTTTAGGCCTTGAGCATGTCACAATACGAAAGTCTTTCGCCTTCTTCAGAGTGTCACATGATGGTGTCTTGTGACCCGTCTTTATCAGCTGATGTTCCATGAGGGCGTGACTTACCTGTCACAAGAATGAAGGCAAGTCACGCCCCCCGCTGTCCGTTCACTCCGCCAAGATGCTGGTCCAGGTGGTAGAGAGGATGAAGGCTCCCTTGTCTCTGTTCATGGTTTTTATGCCTCGCTTGCAGATCTCAATGGCCTCTCTGATCCAGCGCTGTTGTTTGTTCTCTTCTGTGCGGATGACCCTGCCCTTCTCCCGGTCCATGATGTGGTTTTCCCTTTTGCAGTGGTCAGTGATTGCTGATTTGTAATGTTCATGTTGTGCTTGTTCTTTTACTGCTCTGATTTTTTCATTTTTTTGACAGGTAAGTCACACCCTCATGGAACATCAGCTCAAGACACCATCATGCGACACTCTGAAGAAGGCGAAAGACTCGCCGAAACATGTCAGGTAAAAAATTAACCTAAAACATAATTGTCTGCTTTTAATGAATCAGTCAAATATCAATAATAAGAAGACAAAATGAACCTAATACAAATAAATGAATGCTTAATAACTCCCCTGCACATGCTCCTAAAAATCCAAACCTTCACCTGTAAATAAAACGTCCCGACCTGAAGACATCTTAATGTTATTATTTTGTTATACACACAGTGCCGCCAAGTGGAATCAAAAATTTGTTTTTATTTTAATTTTCACGTACTGCACGGTGCCCTTTTGACGAATCCGACTGAAAATTAGTCAGAAAAGACTCAAGACAATGATCTTACTCTCTGCCGAATTTTGTGACGTTTTGGCAAAAGGCGTGGCTATTAAGGTGCTGAAAAGTCCAATTGTACTCTGTGGCAACAAAAGCTCCGGCAACATGACTCAGATGATCCTATCTTCTCGAAGTTGTACACATTTGAGGATACTTCAGCCCTGAAGACATCTACCAACTTATTTTACATCGTAGTAGTAGCGCCACCAACTGGTAAAAGCTAATACAAGTTATTTTCTTGGATGTTTTTCTCCGTGCAACTCAACAAGGTCGCCCTCATATATGCTCGGATTACTGTTTCGGCCATGAGGATGTCACAATACGAAATTCGTGATTTTTCGTGAAAAGTTGTGGGAGTGGCATTGCACTGTTCGGCAATAAAACAAAGCTGATTATGAGGTTCTAAATATGAACGACAACTCGTAAAACTTTACACACACATCAGGCCGAGCAAATTTATCAATATTTTATAAGTTAGTTGTGCAGCTTTTTTGAAATGGCTCGCCATGGCCCTCGAGAAATGTTAAAAAAAAGCAGCTCTGGTTGAGTGTTTCACCTCGCTTTTTGTAAATTTTATGGAGTACAGTGAACCCTCGGTTATCGCGGTTAATGGGGACCGAGACCACCCGCGAAAACTGAAAATCCGCGAAGTAGCGGCGCACCTTCAAAAATGCTTAAAAAAAATATACAATATATATAATAAATATATAAATATATATATATATATATATATATATATATATATACGGGGAGAGAGAGAGTGAAATTCATGTTATAACAAAAAAACCAAATTATTATTAAAACGTATTATTTTTTTATTCCCCAGCCATTCTTTTAGTATTTATTTAATTACTCCGACTTTTACCTGCTGGTACGCCGTCCGGTGTGCCCTGTGAAATGAAAGGTAGCATTCTTTATTTATTTATTCATTTATTCATTCATAACTGACAGCCTCGCGCTCCGCTCGTGCCCGGGCAGAAGAGGTGCTCCAATTTGGCTTAACTGTGACACACGCCCGTCCTCCTCCCCCGGAGCTTCCATTCGGTTAAACTTAGGGGCCGCTTGGCACCGCCCGTGCCCGGGGAAGGTGCTCCTCTTCGGCTTACTGTGACGCGAGCATGCCCTCCTCCTCCGGAGCTTCCATTCGGTTAAACTTAGGGGCCGCTTGGAACCGCCCGTGCCCGGGGAAGGTGCTCCTCTTCGGCTTACTGTGACGCGAGCATGCCCTCCTCCTCCGGAGCTTCCATTCGGTTAACCTTAGGGGCCGCTTGGAACCGCCCGTGCCCGGGGAAGGTGCTCCTCTTCGGCTTACTGTGACGCGAGCATGCCCTCCTCCTCCGGAGCTTCCATTCGGTTAAACTTAGGGGCCGCTTGGCACCGCCCGTGCCCGGGGAAGGTGCTCCTCTACGGCTTAACTGCCACGCACGCTGGCCGGAGCTCTGGTACGGTCCGAACCGCGCGAAACGTCGCCACCGATCGTGTCCGGGGGAACCTCCTCTTCTTCGTCCACTCTCCTCTTCGCCCACGCTCTTCTTCGGCGCACGCCGGCCGTCTAACCGCTCCAGCGCCCCGTCGTGCCGCTCGGCGAAACTACAATGCCCCCGAATATTTTTTAGACCCGCGAAGCACTGAACCCGCGAAAGGTGAACCGCGAAGTAGCGAGGGTTCACTGTATGTATAAGACCAAGACCTACAAAAAAGTCTCTTGGAGCAATGAGCTAGGTTTTACAGGAAGTCGGCCATTTTGAATTTACTTAAAAGGGGGCGGGTCACCACAATGGACTTTGTGTAGAAATTATCATTGGGGCCCGAGCAGCGACGGCGGCGAGGTCCCTATTGTTTTTGTAGAAATTATTATTAGGGCCTGAGCAGCGACCGCTACGAGGTCCCCATTGTTTTTGTGGAAATTATTATTATTTTTATTATTATTATTATTAGGGCCCGAGCAGTGACCGCTGCGAGGTCCCTATTGTTTTTCTAGAAATTGTTATCAGGGCCCGAGCTGCGACGGCTGCGAGGTCCCTATTGTTTTTGTAGAAAATATTATTACTTTTATTATTATTAATATTATTATTATTATTATGAGGGCCTGAGCAGCGACCGCTGCGAAGTCCCTATTGTTTTTGTAGAAATTATTATTATTATTATTTTTCCGATTGTTCGATCGCATTTTTGACCCCGAAACATGCACAAAAACTCACCAAACTTGGCAGTCTCATCGGGCATGGCGAAAAATTTGATATTTTAACGTCTAATATGAACAGGAAGTGAGTTATGAATTTTTGAAAGTCCGACTTTTGCCCTTTTTTGCATGTTTACAGGGGTCATTCTTTTGCACCCTGATCCTAAAGGCTTCATCTGATTGCCTTAAAATTCTGTCTGTAGCATCTGAAGACCTGGGACAAACACTGGGGCTAAAATTTTTTGTTTCCGAAATACTATATGACGGGGGCGGGGCTTCAAAGTTTTCACTTAAGATTTCCTTCGCCGCAATGGACAAAATGCTTCATAACTCTCCTGCACATGCTGCTAAAAATCCAAAACTTCACATGTACATAAAAAGTCTGTACCTGAAGACATCTATATGTTTATATTCAGTTATACACCTTGCGCCAATCAATATCATTTTTTACATTTTGACGTACTGCACGGTGCCCTTTTAACGAATCTGATTGAAAATTGGCTAGAAAAGACTCAAGACATTGATCTTACTCTATCCCTATTTTTGTGACTTTCCTTCGAAGGGCGTGGCTATTACGGTGCCGCAGAGTCTGATTATTCTCCGTGGCAACAAAAGTTCCTGCAAAATGATTCAGATGATCCATCTTCTCGAAATTTTTCACATTTGAGGATATTCAGGCCCTGAAGACGGCTGCCAACTTATTTTTGATCGCAGTGGTAGCGCCACCAACTGGTTAAAACAAATACAAATTATTTTCGTTGATGTTTTTCTCCGGGCAGGTGAACAAAATCTACCTTATATTTGCTCGGATTAGTGTTTAGGCCTTGAGCATGTCACAATACGAAAGTCTTTCGCCTTCTTCAGAGTGTCACATGATGCTGTCTTGTGACCCGTCTTTATCAGCTGATGTTCCATGAGGGCGTGACTTACCTGTCACAAGAATGAAGGCAAGTCACGCCCCCCGCTGTCCGTTCACTCCGCCAAGATGCTGGTCCAGGTGGTAGAGAGGATGAAGGCTCCCTTGTCTCTGTTCATGGTTTTTATGCCTCGCTTGCAGATCTCAATGGCCTCTCTGATCCAGCGCTGTTGTTTGTTCTCTTCTGTGCGGATGACCCTGCCCTTCTCCCGGTCCATGATGTGGTTTTCCCTTTTGCAGTGGTCAGTGATTGCTGATTTGTAATGTTCATGTTGTGCTTGTTCTTTTACTGCTCTGATTTTTTTCATTTTTTTGACAGGTAAGTCACACCCTCATGGAACATCAGCTCAAGACACCATCATGCGACACTCTGAAGAAGGCGAAAGACTCGCCGAAACATGTCAGGTAAAAAATTAACCTAAAACATAATTGTCTGCTTTTAATGAATCAGTCAAATATCAATAATAAGAAGACAAAATGAACCTAATACAAATAAATGAATGCTTAATAACTCCCCTGCACATGCTCCTAAAAATCCAAACCTTCACCTGTAAATAAAACGTCCCGACCTGAAGACATCTTAATGTTATTATTTTGTATATATAATAATATAATATATACAATATATATAATAAATATATATATATATATATATATATATATATATATATATATATATATATACGGGGAGAGAGAGAGTGAAATTCATTTTATAACAAAAAAACCAAATTATTATTAAAACGTATTATTTTTTTATTCCCCAGCCATTCTTTTTGTATTTATTTAATTACTCCGACTTTTACCTGCTGGTACGCCGTCCGGTGTGCCCTGTGAAATGAAAGGTGGCATTCTTTATTTATTTATTCATTTATTCATTCATAACTGACAGCCTCGCGCTCCGCTCGTGCCCGGGCGGAAGAGGTGCTCCAATTCGGCTTAACTGTGACACACGCCCGCCCTCCTCCCCCGGAACTTCCATTCGGTTAAACTTAGGGGCCGCTTGGCACCGCCCATGCCCGGGGAAGGTGCTCCTCTTCGGCTTACTGTGACGCGAGCATGCCCTCCTCCTCCGGAGCTTCCATTCAGTTAAACTTAGGGGCCGCTTGGAACCGCCCGTGCCCGGGGAAGGTGCTCCTCTTCGGCTTACTGTGACGCGAGCATGCCCTCCTCCTCCGGAGCTTCCATTCGGTTAAACTTAGGGGCCGCTTGGAACCGCCCGTGCCCGGGGAAGGTGCTCCTCTTCGGCTTACTGTGACGCGAGCATGCCCTCCTCCTCCGGAGCTTCCATTCGGTTAAACTTAGGGGCCGCTTGGCACCGCCCGTGCCCGGGGAAGGTGCTCTTCTACGGCTTAACTGCCACGCACGCCGGCCGGAGCTCTGGTACGGTCCGAACCGCGCGAAACGTCGCCACCGATCGTGTCCGGGAGAACGTGCTCTTCTTCGTCCACTCTCCTCTTCGCCCACGCTCTTCTTCGGCGCACGCCGGCCGTCTAACCGCTCCAGCGCCCCGTCGTGCCGCTCGGCGAAACTACAATGCCCCCGAATATTTTTTAGACCTGCGAAGCACTGAACCCGCGAAAGGTGAACCGCGAAGTAGCGAGGGTTCACTGTATGTATAAGACCAAGACCTACAAAAAAGTCTCTTGGAGCAATGAGCTAGGTTTTACAGGAAGTCGGCCATTTTGAATTTACTTAAAAGGGGGCGGGTCACCACAATGGACTTTGTGTCGAAATTATTATTGGGGCCCGAGCAGCGACGGCGGCGAGGTCCCTATTGTTTTTGTAGAAATTATTATTAGGGCCTGAGCAGCGACCGCTACGAGGTCCCCATTGTTTTTGTGGAAATTATTATTATTTTTATTATTATTATTATTAGGGCCCGAGCAGTGACCGCTGCGAGGTCCCTATTGTTTTTCTAGAAATTGTTATTAGGGCCCGAGCTGCGACGGCTGCGAGGTCCCTATTGTTTTTGTAGAAAATATTATTACTTTTATTATTATTAATATTATTATTATTATTATTAGGGCCTGAGCAGCGACCGCTGCGAAGTCCCTATTGTTTTTGTAGAAATTATTATTATTATTATTTTTCCGATTGTTCGATCGCATTTTTGACCCCCGAAACATGCACAAAAACTCACCAAACTTGGCAGTCTCATCGGGCATGGCGAAAAATTTGATATTTTAACGTCTAATATGAACAGGAAGTGAGTTATGAATTTTTGAAAGTCCGACTTTTGCCCTTTTTTGCATGTTTACAGGGGTCATTCTTTTGCACCCTGATCCTAAAGGCTTCATCTGATTGCCTTAAAATTCTGTCTGTAGCATCTGAAGACCTGGGACAAACACTGGGGCTAAAATATTTTGTTTCCGAAATACTATATGACAGGGGCGGGGCTTCAAAGTTTTCACTTAAGATTTCTTTCGCCGCAATGGACAAAATGCTTAATAACTCTCCTGCACATGCTGCTAAAAATCCAAAACTTCACATGTACATAAAGAGTCTGTACCTGAAGACATCTATATGTTTATATTCAGTTATACACCTTGCGCCAATCAATATCATTTTTTACATTTTGACGTACTGCACGGTGCCCTTTTAACGAATCTGATTGAAAATTGGCTAGAAAAGACTCAAGACATTGATCTTACTCTATCCCTATTTTTGTGACTTTCCTTCGAAGGGCGTGGCTATTACGGTGCCGCAGAGTCTGATTATTCTCCGTGGCAACAAAAGTTCCTGCAAAATGATTCAGATGATCCATCTTCTCGAAATTTTTCACATTTGAGGATATTCAGGCCCTGAAGACGGCTGCCAACTTATTTTTGATCGCAGTGGTAGCGCCACCAACTGGTTAAAACAAATACAAATTATTTTTGTTGATGTTTTTCTCCGGGCAGGTTAACAAAATCTACCTTATATTTGCTCGGATGAGTGTTTAGGCCTTGAGCATGTCACAATACAAAAGTCTTTCGCCTTCTTCAGAGTGTCACATGATGGTGTCTTGTGACCCGTCTTTATCAGCTGATGTTCCATGAGGGCGTGACTTACCTGTCACAAGAATGAAGGCAAGTCACGCCCCCCGCTGTCCGTTCACTCCGCCAAGATGCTGGTCCAGGTGGTAGAGAGGATGAAGGCTCCCTTGTCTCTGTTCATGGTTTTTATGCCTCGCTTGCAGATCTCAATGGCCTCTCTGATCCAGCGCTGTTGTTTGTTCTCTTCTGTGCGGATGACCCTGCCCTTCTCCCGGTCCATGATGTGGTTTTCCCTTTTGCAGTGGTCAGTGATTGCTGATTTGTAATGTTCATGTTGTGCTTGTTCTTTTACTGCTCTGATTTTTTTCATTTTTTTGACAGGTAAGCCACACCCTCATGGAACATCAGCTCAAGACACCATCATGCGACACTCTGAAGAAGGCGAAAGACTCGCCGAAACATGTCAGGTAAAAAATTATCCTAAAACATAATTGTCTGCTTTTAATGAATCAGTCAAATATCAATAATAAGAAGACAAAATGAACCTAATACAAATAAATGAATGCTTAATAACTCCCCTGCACATGCTCCTAAAAATCCAAACCTTCACCTGTAAATAAAACGTCCCGACCTGAAGACATCTTAATGTTATTATTTTGTTATACACACAGTGCCGCCAAGTGGAATCAAAAAATTTTTTTTATTTTAATTTTCACGTACTGCACGGTGCCCTTTTGACGAATCCGACTGAAAATTAGTCAGAAAAGAGTCTAGACAATGATCTTACTCTCTGCCGAATTTTGTGACGTTTTGGCAAAAGGCGTGGCTATTACGGTGCTGAAAAGTCCGATTGTACTCTGTGGCAACAAAAGCTCCAGCAACATGACTCAGATGATCCTATCTTCTCGAAGTTGCACACATTTGAGGATACTTAAGCCCTGAAGACATCTACCAACTTATTTTTCATCGTAGTAGTAGCGCCACCAACTGCTAATAGCTAATACAAGTTATTTTCTTGGATGTTTTTCTCCGTGCAACTCAACAAGGTCGCCCTCATATATGCTCGGATGACTGTTTCGGGCCATGAGGATGTCATAATACGAAATTTGTCCTTTTTCATGAAAAGTTGTGGGAGTGGCATTGCACTGTTCGGCAATAAAACAACGCTGATTATGAGGTTCTAAATATGAACAACAACTCGTGAAACTTTACACACACATCAGGCCGAGCAAATTTATCAATATTTTATACGTGAGTTGTGCAGCTTTTTTGAAATGGCTCACCATGGCCCTCGAGAAATGTTCAAAAAAGCAGCCCTGGTTGAGTGTTTCACCTCGCTTTTTGTAAATTTTATGGAGTACAGTGAACCCTCGGTTATCGCGGTTAATGGGGACCGAGACCACCCGCGAAAACTGAAAATCCGCGAAGTAGCGGCGCACCTTCAAAAATGCTTAAAAAAAATATACAATATATATAATAAATATATATATATATATATATATATATATATATATATATATATATATATATATATATATATATATATATATATACGGGGGGAGAGAGAGAGAGAGAGAGTGAAATTCATGTTATAACAAAAAAAACAAATTATTATTAAAACGTATTATTTTTTTATTCCCCAACCATTCTTTTTGTATTTATTTAATTACTCCGACTTTTACCTGCTGGTACGCCGTCCGGTGTGCCCTGTGAAATGAAAGGTGGCATTCTTTATTTATTTATTCATTTATTCATTCATAACTGACAGCCTCGCGCTCCGCTCGTGCCCGGGCAGAAGAGGTGCTCCAATTCGGCTTAACTGTGACACACGCCCGCCCTCCTCCCCCGGAGCTTCCATTCGGTTAAACTTAGGGGCCGCTTGGCACCGCCCGTGCCCGGGGAAGGTGCTCCTCTTCGGCTTACTGTGACGCGAGCATGCCCTCCTCCTCCGGAGCTTCCATTCGGTTAAACTTAGGGGCCGCTTGGAACCGCCCGTGCCCGGGGAAGGTGCTCCTCTTCGGCTTACTGTGACGCGAGCATGCCCTCCTCCTCCGGAGCTTCCATTCGGTTAAACTCAGGGGCCGCTTGGAACCGCCCGTGCCCGGGGAAGGTGCTCCTCTACGGCTTAACTGCCACGCACGCCGGCCGGTGCTCTGGTACGGTCCGAACCGCGCGAAACGTCGCCACCGATCGTGTCCGGGTGAACGTGCTCTTCTTCGTCCACTCTCCTCTTTGCCCACGCTCTTCTTCGGCGCCCGCCGGCCGTCTAACCGCTCCAGCGCCCCGTCGTGCCGCTCGGCGAAACTACAATGCCCCCGAATATTTTTTAGACCCGCGAAGCACTGAACCCGCGAAAGGTGAACCTCGAAGTAGCTAGGGTTCACTGTATGTATAAGACCAAGACCTACAAAAAAGTCTCTTGGAGCAATGAGCTAGGTTTTACAGGAAGTCGGCCATTTTGAATTTACTTAAAAGGGGGCGGGTCTCCACAATGGACTTTGTGTAGAAATTATTATTGGGGCCCGAGCAGCGACCGCGTCGAGGTCCCTATTGTTTTTGTAGAAATTATTATTACTTTTATTATTATTATTATTATTATTATTAGGGCCTGAGCAGCGACCGCTGCGAAGTCCCTATTGTTTTTGTAGAAATTATTATTATTATTATTTTTCCGATTGTTCGATCGCATTTTTGACCCCCGAAACATGCACAAAAACTCACCAAACTTGGCAGTCTCATCGGGCATGGCGAAAAATTTTATATTTTTTAACGTCTAATATGAACAGGAAGTGAGTTATGAATTTTTGAAAGTCCGACTTTTGCCCTTTTTTGCATGTTTACAGGGGTCATTCTTTTGCACCCTGATCCTAAAGGCTTCATCTGATTGCCTTAAAGTTCTGTCTGGAGCATCTTAAGACCTGGGACAAACACTGGGGCTAAAATTTTTTGTTTCCGAAATACTATATGACGGGGGCGGGGCTTCAAAGTTTTCACTTAAGATTTCCTTCGCCGCAATGGACAAAATGCTTAATAACTCTCCTGCACGTGCTGCTAAAAATCCAAAACTTCACATGTACATAAAGAGTCGGTACCTGAAGACATCTATATGTTTATATTCAGTTATACACCTTGCGCCAATCAATATAAATTTTTACATTTTGACGTACTGCACGGTGCCCTTTTAACGAATCCGATTGAAAATTGGCTAGAAAAGACTCAAGACATTGATCTTACTCTATCCCTATTTTTATGACTTTCCTTCAAAGGGCGTGGCTATTACGGTGCCGCAGAGTCTGATTATTCTCCGTGGCAACAAAAGTTCCTGCAAAATGATTCAGATGATCCATCTTCTGGAAATCTTTCACATTTGAGGATATTCAGGCCCTGAAGACGGCTGCCAACTTATTTTTGATCGCAGTGGTAGCGCCACCAACTGGTTAAAACAAATACAAATTATTTTCGTTGATGTTTTTCTCCGGGCAGGTTAACAAAATCTACCTTATATTTGCTCGGATGAGTGTTTAGGCCTTGAGCATGTCACAATACGAAAGTCTTTCGCCTTCTTCAGAGTGTCACATGATGGTGTCTTGTGACCCGTCTTTATCAGCTGATGTTCCATGAGGGCGTGACTTACCTGTCGCAAGAATGAAGGCAAGTCACGCCCCCCGCTGTCCGTTCACTCCGCCAAGATGCTGGTCCAGGTGGTAGAGAGGATGAAGGCTCCCTTGTCTCTGTTCATGGTTTTTATGCCTCGCTTGCAGATCTCAATGGCCTCTCTGATCCAGCGCTGTTGTTTGTTCTCTTCTGTGCGGATGACCCTGCCCTTCTCCCGGTCCATGATGTGGTTTTCCCTTTTGCAGTGGTCAGTGATTGCTGATTTGTAATGTTCATGTTGTGCTTGTTCTTTTACTGCTCTGATTTTTTCATTTTTTTGACAGGTAAGTCACACCCTCATGGAACATCAGCTCAAGACACCATCATGCGACACTCTGAAGAAGGCGAAAGACTCGCCGAAACATGTCAGGTAAAAAATTAACCTAAAACATAATTGTCTGCTTTTAATGAATCAGTCAAATATCAATAATAAGAAGACAAAATGAACCTAATACAAATAAATGAATGCTTAATAACTCCCCTGCACATGCTCCTAAAAATCCAAACCTTCACCTGTAAATAAAACGTCCCGACCTGAAGACATCTTAATGTTATTATTTTGTTATACACACAGTGCCGCCAAGTGGAATCAAAAATTTGTTTTTATTTTAATTTTCACGTACTGCACGGTGCCCTTTTGACGAATCCGACTGAAAATTAGTCAGAAAAGACTCAAGACAATGATCTTACTCTCTGCCGAATTTTGTGACGTTTTGGCAAAAGGCGTGGCTATTAAGGTGCTGAAAAGTCCAATTGTACTCTGTGGCAACAAAAGCTCCGGCAACATGACTCAGATGATCCTATCTTCTCGAAGTTGTACACATTTGAGGATACTTCAGCCCTGAAGACATCTACCAACTTATTTTACATCGTAGTAGTAGCGCCACCAACTGGTAAAAGCTAATACAAGTTATTTTCTTGGATGTTTTTCTCCGTGCAACTCAACAAGGTCGCCCTCATATATGCTCGGATTACTGTTTCGGCCATGAGGATGTCACAATACGAAATTCGTGATTTTTCGTGAAAAGTTGTGGGAGTGGCATTGCACTGTTCGGCAATAAAACAAAGCTGATTATGAGGTTCTAAATATGAACGACAACTCGTAAAACTTTACACACACATCAGGCCGAGCAAATTTATCAATATTTTATAAGTTAGTTGTGCAGCTTTTTTGAAATGGCTCGCCATGGCCCTCGAGAAATGTTAAAAAAAAGCAGCTCTGGTTGAGTGTTTCACCTCGCTTTTTGTAAATTTTATGGAGTACAGTGAACCCTCGGTTATCGCGGTTAATGGGGACCGAGACCACCCGCGAAAACTGAAAATCCGCGAAGTAGCGGCGCACCTTCAAAAATGCTTAAAAAAAATATACAATATATATAATAAATATATAAATATATATATATATATATATATATATATATATACGGGGAGAGAGAGAGTGAAATTCATGTTATAACAAAAAAACCAAATTATTATTAAAACGTATTATTTTTTTATTCCCCAGCCATTCTTTTAGTATTTATTTAATTACTCCGACTTTTACCTGCTGGTACGCCGTCCGGTGTGCCCTGTGAAATGAAAGGTAGCATTCTTTATTTATTTATTCATTTATTCATTCATAACTGACAGCCTCGCGCTCCGCTCGTGCCCGGGCAGAAGAGGTGCTCCAATTTGGCTTAACTGTGACACACGCCCGTCCTCCTCCCCCGGAGCTTCCATTCGGTTAAACTTAGGGGCCGCTTGGCACCGCCCGTGCCCGGGGAAGGTGCTCCTCTTCGGCTTACTGTGACGCGAGCATGCCCTCCTCCTCCGGAGCTTCCATTCGGTTAAACTTAGGGGCCGCTTGGAACCGCCCGTGCCCGGGGAAGGTGCTCCTCTTCGGCTTACTGTGACGCGAGCATGCCCTCCTCCTCCGGAGCTTCCATTCGGTTAACCTTAGGGGCCGCTTGGAACCGCCCGTGCCCGGGGAAGGTGCTCCTCTTCGGCTTACTGTGACGCGAGCATGCCCTCCTCCTCCGGAGCTTCCATTCGGTTAAACTTAGGGGCCGCTTGGCACCGCCCGTGCCCGGGGAAGGTGCTCCTCTACGGCTTAACTGCCACGCACGCTGGCCGGAGCTCTGGTACGGTCCGAACCGCGCGAAACGTCGCCACCGATCGTGTCCGGGGGAACCTCCTCTTCTTCGTCCACTCTCCTCTTCGCCCACGCTCTTCTTCGGCGCACGCCGGCCGTCTAACCGCTCCAGCGCCCCGTCGTGCCGCTCGGCGAAACTACAATGCCCCCGAATATTTTTTAGACCCGCGAAGCACTGAACCCGCGAAAGGTGAACCGCGAAGTAGCGAGGGTTCACTGTATGTATAAGACCAAGACCTACAAAAAAGTCTCTTGGAGCAATGAGCTAGGTTTTACAGGAAGTCGGCCATTTTGAATTTACTTAAAAGGGGGCGGGTCACCACAATGGACTTTGTGTAGAAATTATCATTGGGGCCCGAGCAGCGACGGCGGCGAGGTCCCTATTGTTTTTGTAGAAATTATTATTAGGGCCTGAGCAGCGACCGCTACGAGGTCCCCATTGTTTTTGTGGAAATTATTATTATTTTTATTATTATTATTATTAGGGCCCGAGCAGTGACCGCTGCGAGGTCCCTATTGTTTTTCTAGAAATTG
Organism: Idiotropiscis lumnitzeri; assembly: GCF_059441095.1. Classification (NCBI taxonomy): domain Eukaryota; kingdom Metazoa; phylum Chordata; class Actinopteri; order Syngnathiformes; family Syngnathidae; genus Idiotropiscis; species Idiotropiscis lumnitzeri. Next base: position 95,627 of record NW_028283695.1, read on the forward strand.
TTATCAGGGCCCGAGCTGCGACGGCTGCGAGGTCCCTATTGTTTTTGTAGAAAATATTATTACTTTTATTATTATTAATATTATTATTATTATTATGAGGGCCTGAGCAGCGACCGCTGCGAAGTCCCTATTGTTTTTGTAGAAATTATTATTATTATTATTTTTCCGATTGTTCGATCGCATTTTTGACCCCGAAACATGCACAAAAACTCACCAAACTTGGCAGTCTCATCGGGCATGGCGAAAAATTTGATATTTTAACGTCTAATATGAACAGGAAGTGAGTTATGAATTTTTGAAAGTCCGACTTTTGCCCTTTTTTGCATGTTTACAGGGGTCATTCTTTTGCACCCTGATCCTAAAGGCTTCATCTGATTGCCTTAAAATTCTGTCTGTAGCATCTGAAGACCTGGGACAAACACTGGGGCTAAAATTTTTTGTTTCCGAAATACTATATGACGGGGGCGGGGCTTCAAAGTTTTCACTTAAGATTTCCTTCGCCGCAATGGACAAAATGCTTCATAACTCTCCTGCACATGCTGCTAAAAATCCAAAACTTCACATGTACATAAAAAGTCTGTACCTGAAGACATCTATATGTTTATATTCAGTTATACACCTTGCGCCAATCAATATCATTTTTTACATTTTGACGTACTGCACGGTGCCCTTTTAACGAATCTGATTGAAAATTGGCTAGAAAAGACTCAAGACATTGATCTTACTCTATCCCTATTTTTGTGACTTTCCTTCGAAGGGCGTGGCTATTACGGTGCCGCAGAGTCTGATTATTCTCCGTGGCAACAAAAGTTCCTGCAAAATGATTCAGATGATCCATCTTCTCGAAATTTTTCACATTTGAGGATATTCAGGCCCTGAAGACGGCTGCCAACTTATTTTTGATCGCAGTGGTAGCGCCACCAACTGGTTAAAACAAATACAAATTATTTTCGTTGATGTTTTTCTCCGGGCAGGTGAACAAAATCTACCTTATATTTGCTCGGATGAGTGTTTAGGCCTTGAGCATGTCACAATACGAAAGTCTTTCGCCTTCTTCAGAGTGTCACATGATGCTGTCTTGTGACCCGTCTTTATCAGCTGATGTTCCATGAGGGCGTGACTTACCTGTCACAAGAATGAAGGCAAGTCACGCCCCCCGCTGTCCGTTCACTCCGCCAAGATGCTGGTCCAGGTGGTAGAGAGGATGAAGGCTCCCTTGTCTCTGTTCATGGTTTTTATGCCTCGCTTGCAGATCTCAATGGCCTCTCTGATCCAGCGCTGTTGTTTGTTCTCTTCTGTGCGGATGACCCTGCCCTTCTCCCGGTCCATGATGTGGTTTTCCCTTTTGCAGTGGTCAGTGATTGCTGATTTGTAATGTTCATGTTGTGCTTGTTCTTTTACTGCTCTGATTTTTTTCATTTTTTTGACAGGTAAGTCACACCCTCATGGAACATCAGCTCAAGACACCATCATGCGACACTCTGAAGAAGGCGAAAGACTCGCCGAAACATGTCAGGTAAAAAATTAACCTAAAACATAATTGTCTGCTTTTAATGAATCAGTCAAATATCAATAATAAGAAGACAAAATGAACCTAATACAAATAAATGAATGCTTAATAACTCCCCTGCACATGCTCCTAAAAATCCAAACCTTCACCTGTAAATAAAACGTCCCGACCTGAAGACATCTTAATGTTATTATTTTGTATATATAATAATATAATATATACAATATATATAATAAATATATATATATATATATATATATATATATATATATATATATATATATATACGGGGAGAGAGAGAGTGAAATTCATTTTATAACAAAAAAACCAAATTATTATTAAAACGTATTATTTTTTTATTCCCCAGCCATTCTTTTTGTATTTATTTAATTACTCCGACTTTTACCTGCTGGTACGCCGTCCGGTGTGCCCTGTGAAATGAAAGGTGGCATTCTTTATTTATTTATTCATTTATTCATTCATAACTGACAGCCTCGCGCTCCGCTCGTGCCCGGGCGGAAGAGGTGCTCCAATTCGGCTTAACTGTGACACACGCCCGCCCTCCTCCCCCGGAACTTCCATTCGGTTAAACTTAGGGGCCGCTTGGCACCGCCCATGCCCGGGGAAGGTGCTCCTCTTCGGCTTACTGTGACGCGAGCATGCCCTCCTCCTCCGGAGCTTCCATTCAGTTAAACTTAGGGGCCGCTTGGAACCGCCCGTGCCCGGGGAAGGTGCTCCTCTTCGGCTTACTGTGACGCGAGCATGCCCTCCTCCTCCGGAGCTTCCATTCGGTTAAACTTAGGGGCCGCTTGGAACCGCCCGTGCCCGGGGAAGGTGCTCCTCTTCGGCTTACTGTGACGCGAGCATGCCCTCCTCCTCCGGAGCTTCCATTCGGTTAAACTTAGGGGCCGCTTGGCACCGCCCGTGCCCGGGGAAGGTGCTCTTCTACGGCTTAACTGCCACGCACGCCGGCCGGAGCTCTGGTACGGTCCGAACCGCGCGAAACGTCGCCACCGATCGTGTCCGGGAGAACGTGCTCTTCTTCGTCCACTCTCCTCTTCGCCCACGCTCTTCTTCGGCGCACGCCGGCCGTCTAACCGCTCCAGCGCCCCGTCGTGCCGCTCGGCGAAACTACAATGCCCCCGAATATTTTTTAGACCCGCGAAGCACTGAACCCGCGAAAGGTGAACCGCGAAGTAGCGAGGGTTCACTGTATGTATAAGACCAAGACCTACAAAAAAGTCTCTTGGAGCAATGAGCTAGGTTTTACAGGAAGTCGGCCATTTTGAATTTACTTAAAAGGGGGCGGGTCACCACAATGGACTTTGTGTCGAAATTATTATTGGGGCCCGAGCAGCGACGGCGGCGAGGTCCCTATTGTTTTTGTAGAAATTATTATTAGGGCCTGAGCAGCGACCGCTACGAGGTCCCCATTGTTTTTGTGGAAATTATTATTATTTTTATTATTATTATTATTAGGGCCCGAGCAGTGACCGCTGCGAGGTCCCTATTGTTTTTCTAGAAATTGTTATTAGGGCCCGAGCTGCGACGGCTGCGAGGTCCCTATTGTTTTTGTAGAAAATATTATTACTTTTATTATGATTAATATTATTATTATTATTATTAGGGCCTGAGCAGCGACCGCTGCGAAGTCCCTATTGTTTTTGTAGAAATTATTATTATTATTATTTTTCCGATTGTTCGATCGCATTTTTGACCCCCGAAACATGCACAAAAACTCACCAAACTTGGCAGTCTCATCGGGCATGGCGAAAAATTTGATATTTTAACGTCTAATATGAACAGGAAGTGAGTTATGAATTTTTGAAAGTCCGACTTTTGCCCTTTTTTGCATGTTTACAGGGGTCATTCTTTTGCACCCTGATCCTAAAGGCTTCATCTGATTGCCTTAAAATTCTGTCTGTAGCATCTGAAGACCTGGGACAAACACTGGGGCTAAAATTTTTTGTTTCCGAAATACTATATGACGGGGGCGGGGCTTCAAAGTTTTCACTTAAGATTTCCTTCGCCGCAATGGACAAAATGCTTCATAACTCTCCTGCACATGCTGCTAAAAATCCAAAACTTCACATGTACATAAAAAGTCTGTACCTGAAGACATCTATATGTTTATATTCAGTTATACACCTTGCGCCAATCAATATCATTTTTTACATTTTGACGTACTGCACGGTGCCCTTTTAACGAATCTGATTGAAAATTGGCTAGAAAAGACTCAAGACATTGATCTTACTCTATCCCTATTTTTGTGACTTTCCTTCGAAGGGCGTGGCTATTACGGTGCCGCAGAGTCTGATTATTCTCCGTGGCAACAAAAGTTCCTGCAAAATGATTCAGATGATCCATCTTCTCGAAATTTTTCACATTTGAGGATATTCAGGCCCTGAAGACGGCTGCCAACTTATTTTTGATCGCAGTGGTAGCGCCACCAACTGGTTAAAACAAATACAAATTATTTTCGTTGATGTTTTTCTCCGGGCAGGTGAACAAAATCTACCTTATATTTGCTCGGATGAGTGTTTAGGCCTTGAGCATGTCACAATACGAAAGTCTTTCGCCTTCTTCAGAGTGTCACATGATGCTGTCTTGTGACCCGTCTTTATCAGCTGATGTTCCATGAGGGCGTGACTTACCTGTCACAAGAATGAAGGCAAGTCACGCCCCCCGCTGTCCGTTCACTCCGCCAAGATGCTGGTCCAGGTGGTAGAGAGGATGAAGGCTCCCTTGTCTCTGTTCATGGTTTTTATGCCTCGCTTGCAGATATCAATGGCCTCTCTGATCCAGCGCTGTTGTTTGTTCTCTTCTGTGCGGATGACCCTGCCCTTCTCCCGGTCCATGATGTGGTTTTCCCTTTTGCAGTGGTCAGTGATTGCTGATTTGTAATGTTCATGTTGTGCTTGTTCTTTTACTGCTCTGATTTTTTTCATTTTTTTGACAGGTAAGTCACACCCTCATGGAACATCAGCTCAAGACACCATCATGCGACACTCTGAAGAAGGCGAAAGACTCGCCGAAACATGTCAGGTAAAAAATTAACCTAAAACATAATTGTCTGCTTTTAATGAATCAGTCAAATATCAATAATAAGAAGACAAAATGAACCTAATACAAATAAATGAATGCTTAATAACTCCCCTGCACATGCTCCTAAAAATCCAAACCTTCACCTGTAAATAAAACGTCCCGACCTGAAGACATCGTAATGTTATTATTTTGTTATACACACAGTGCCGCCAAGTGGAATCAAAAATTTGTTTTTATTTTAATTTTCACGTACTGCACGGTGCCCTTTTGACGAATCCGACTGAAAATTAGTCAGAAAAGACTCAAGACAATGATCTTACTCTCTGCCGAATTTTGTGACGTTTTGGCAAAAGGCGTGGCTATTAAGGTGCTGAAAAGTCCGATTGTACTCTGTGGCAACAAAAGCTCCGGCAACATGACTCAGATGATCCTATCTTCTCGAAGTTGTACACATTTGAGGATACTTCAGCCCTGAAGACATCTACCAACTTATTTTACATCGTAGTAGTAGCGCCACCAACTGGTAAAAGCTAATACAAGTTATTTTCTTGGATGTTTTTCTCCGTGCAACTCAACAAGGTCGCCCTCATATATGCTCGGATGACTGTTTCGGCCATGAGGATGTCACAATACGAAATTCGTCCTTTTTCGTGAAAAGTTGTGGGAGTGGCATTGCACTGTTCGGCAATAAAACAAAGCTGATTATGAGGTTCTAAATATGAACGACAACTCGTAAAACTTTACACACACATCAGGCCGAGCAAATTTATCAATATTTTATACGTTAGTTGTGCAGCTTTTTTGAAATGGCTCGCCATGGCCCTCGAGAAATGTTAAAAAAAGCAGCTCTGGTTGAGTGTTTCACCTCGCTTTTTGTAAATTTTATGGAGTACAGTGAACCCTCGGTTATCGCGGTTAATGGGGACCGAGACCACCCGCGAAAACTGAAAATCCGCGAAGTAGCGGCGCACCTTCAAAAATGCTTAAAAAAAATATACAATATATATAATAAATATATATATATATATATATATATATATATATATATATATATATATATATATATATATATATATATATATATATACGGGGAGAGAGAGAGTGAAATTCATGTTATAACAAAAAAACCAAATTATTATTAAAACGTATTATTTTTTTATTCCCCAGCCATTCTTTTAGTATTTATTTAATTACTCCGACTTTTACCTGCTGGTACGCCGTCCGGTGTGCCCTGTGAAATGAAAGGTGGCATTCTTTATTTATTTATTCATTTATTCATTCATAACTGACAGCCTCGCGCTCCGCTCGTGCCCGGGTAGAAGAGGTGCTCCAATTTGGCTTAACTGTGACACACGCCCGCCCTCCTCCCCCGGAGCTTCCATTCGGTTAAACTTAGGGGCCGCTTGGCACCGCCCGTGCCCGGGGAAGGTGCTCCTCTTCGGCTTACTGTGACGCGAGCATGCCCTCCTCCTCCGGAGCTTCCATTCGGTTAAACTTAGGGGCCGCTTGGAACCGCCCGTGCCCGGGGAAGGTGCTCCTCTACGGCTTAACTGCCACGCACGCCGGCCGGAGCTCTGGTACGGTCCGAACCGCGCGAAACGTCGCCACTGATCGTGTCCGGGAGAACGTGCTCTTCTTCGTCCACTCTCCTCTTCGCCCACGCTCTTCTTCGGCGCACGCCGGCCGTCTAACCGCTCCAGCGCCCCGTCGTGCCGCTCGGCGAAACTACAATGCCCCCGAATATTTTTTAGACCCGCGAAGCACTGAACCCGCGAAAGGTGAACCGCGAAGTAGCGAGGGTTCACTGTATGTATAAGACCAAGACCTACAAAAAAGTCTCTTGGAGCAATGAGCTAGGTTTTACAGGAAGTCGGCCATTTTGAATTTACTTAAAAGGGGGCGGGTCACCACAATGGACTTTGTGTAGAAATTATTATTGGGGCCCGAGCAGCGACCGCGGCGAGGTCCCTATTGTTTTTGTAGAAATTATTATTATTATTATTTTTCCGATTGTTCGATCGCATTTTTGACCCCCGAAACATGCACAAAAACTCACCAAACTTGGCAGTCTCATCGGGCATGGCGAAAAATTTGATATTTTAACGTCTAATATGAACAGGAAGTGAGTTATGAATTTTTGAAAGTCCGACTTTTGCCCTTTTTTGCATGTTTACAGGGGTCATTCTTTTGCACCCTGATCCTAAAGGCTTCATCTGATTGCCTTAAAATTCTGTCTGTAGCATCTGAAGACCTGGGACAAACACTGGGGCTAAAATTTTTTGTTTCCGAAATACTATATGACGGGGGCGGGGCTTCAAAGTATTCACTTAAGATTTCCTTCGCCGCAATGGACAAAATGCTTAATAACTCTCCTGCACATGCTGCTAAAAATCCAAAACTTCACATGTACATAAAGAGTCTGTACCTGAAGACATCTATATGTTTATATTCAGTTATACACCTTGCGCCAATCAATATCATTTTTTACATTTTGACGTACTGCATGGTGCCCTTTTAACGAATCCGATTGAAAATTGGCTAGAAAAGACTCAAGACATTGATCTTACTCTATCCCTATTTTTATGACTTTCCTTCAAAGGGCGTGGCTATTACGGTGCCGCAGAGTCTGATTATTCTCCGTGGCAACAAAAGTTCCTGCAAAATGATTCAGATGATCCATCTTCTGGAAATCTTTCACATTTGAGGATATTCAGGCCCTGAAGACGGCTGCCAACTTATTTTTGATCGCAGTGGTAGCGCCACCAACTGGTTAAAACAAATACAAATTATTTTCGTTGATGTTTTTCTCCGGGCAGGTGAACAAAATCTACCTTATATTTGCTCGGATGAGTGTTTAGGCCTTGAGCATGTCACAATACAAAAGTCTTTCGCCTTCTTCAGAGTGTCACATGATGCTGTCTTGTGACCCGTCTTTATCAGCTGATGTTCCATGAGGGCGTGACTTACCTGTCACAAGAATGAAGGCAAGTCACGCCCCCCGCTGTCCGTTCACTCCGCCAAGATGCTGGTCCAGGTGGTAGAGAGGATGAAGGCTCCCTTGTCTCTGTTCATGGTTTTTATGCCTCGCTTGCAGATCTCAATGGCCTCTCTGATCCAGCGCTGTTGTTTGTTCTCTTCGGTGCGGATGACCCTGCCCTTCTCCCGGTCCATGATGTGGTTTTCCCTTTTGCAGTGGTCAGTGATTGCTGATTTGTAATGTTCATGTTGTGCTTGTTCTTTGACTGCTCTGATTTTTCATTTTTTTGACAGGTAAGTCACACCCTCATGGAAAATCAGCTGATAAAGACGGGTCTCAAGACACCATCATGCGACACTCTGAAGAAGGCGAAAGACTCGCCGAAACATGTCAGGTAAAAAATTAACCTAAAACATAATTGTCTGCTTTTAATGAATCAGTCAAATATCAATAATAAGAAGACAAAATGAACCTAATACAAATAAATAAATGCTTAATAACTCCCCTGCACATGCTCCTAAAAATCCAAACCTTCACCTGTAAATAAAACGTCCCGACCTGAAGACATCTTAATGTTATTATTTTGTTATACACACAGTGCCGCCAAGTGGAATCAAAAATTTGTTTTTATTTTAATTTTCACGTACTGCACGGTGCCCTTTTGACGAATCCGACTGAAAATTAGTCAGAAAAGACTCAAGACAATGATCTTACTCTCTGCCGAATTTTGTGACGTTTTGGCAAAAGGCGTGGCTATTAAGGTGCTGAAAAGTCCGATTGTACTCTGTGGCAACAAAAGCTCCGGCAACATGACTCAGATGATCCTATCTTCTCGAAGTTGTACACATTTGAGGATACTTCAGCCCTGAAGACATCTACCAACTTATTTTACATCGTAGTAGTAGCGCCACCAACTGGTAAAAGCTAATACAAGTTATTTTCTTGGATGTTTTTCTCCGTGCAACTCAACAAGGTCGCCCTCATATATGCTCGGATGACTGTTTCGGCCATGAGGATGTCACAATACGAAATTCGTGATTTTTCGTGAAAAGTTGTGGGAGTGGCATTGCACTGTTCGGCAATAAAACAAAGCTGATTATGAGGTTCTAAATATGAACGACAACTCGTAAAACTTTACACACACATGAGGCCGAGCAAATTTATCAATATTTTATACGTTAGTTGTGCAGCTTTTTTGAAATGGCTCGCCATGGCCCTCGAGAAATGTTAAAAAAAAGCAGCTCTGGTTGAATGTTTCACCTCGCTTTTTGTAAATTTTATGGAGTACAGTGAACCCTCGGTTATCGCGGTTAATGGGGACCGAGACCATCCGCGAAAACTGAAAATCCGCGAAGTAGCGGCGCACCTTCAAAAATGCTTAAAAAAAATATACAATATATATAATAAATATATAAATATATATATATATATATATTTATATATACGGGGAGAGAGAGAGTGAAATTCATGTTATAACAAAAAAAACAAATTATTATTAAAACGTATTATTTTTTTATTCCCCAGCCATTCTTTTTGTATTTATTTAATTACTCCGACTTTTACCTGCTGGTACGCCGTCCGGTGTGCCCTGTGAAATGAAAGGTGGCATTCTTTATTTATTTATTCATTTATTCATTCATAACTGACAGCCTCGCGCTCCGCTCGTGCCCGGGCAGAAGAGGTGCTCCAATTTGGCTTAACTGTGACACACGCCCGTCCTCCTCCCCCGGAGCTTCCATTCGGTTAAACTTAGGGGCCGCTTGGCACCGCCCGTGCCCGGGGAAGGTGCTCCTCTTCGGCTTACTGTGACGCGAGCATGCCCTCCTCCTCCGGAGCTTCCATTCGGTTAAACTTAGGGGCCGCTTGGAACCGCCCGTGCCCGGGGAAGGTGCTCCTCTACGGCTTAACTGCCACGCACGCCGGCCGGAGCTCTGGTACGGTCCGAACCGCGCGAAACGTCGCCACCGATCGTGTCCGGGAGAACGTGCTCTTCTTCGTCCACTCTCCTCTTCGCCCACGCTCTTCTTCGGCGCACGCCGGCCGTCTAACCGCTCCAGCGCCCCGTCGTGCCGCTCGGCGAAACTACAATGCCCCCGAATATTTTTTAGACCCGCGAAGCACTGAACCCGCGAAAGGTGAACCGCGAAGTAGCGAGGGTTCACTGTATGTATAAGACCAAGACCTACAAAAAAGTCTCTTGGAGCAATGAGCTAGGTTTTACAGGAAGTCGGCCATTTTGAATTTACTTAAAAGGGGGCGGGTCACCACAATGGACTTTGTGTAGAAATTATTATTGGGGCCCGAGCAGCGACGGCGGCGAGGTCCCTATTGTTTTTGTAGAAATTATTATTAGGGCCTGAGCAGCGACCGCTACGAGGTCCCCATTGTTTTTGTGGAAATTATTATTATTTTTATTATTATTATTATTAGGGCCCGAGCAGTGACCGCTGCGAGGTCCCTATTGTTTTTCTAGAAATTGTTATTAGGGCCCGAGCTGCGACGGCTGCGAGGTCCCTATTGTTTTTGTAGAAAATATTATTACTTTTATTATTATTAATATTATTATTATTATTATTAGGGCCTGAGCAGCGACCGCTGCGAAGTCCCTATTGTTTTTGTAGAAATTATTATTATTATTATTTTTCCGATTGTTCGATCGCATTTTTGACCCCGAAACATGCACAAAAACTCACCAAACTTGGCAGTCTCATCGGGCATGGCGAAAAATTTGATATTTTAACGTCTAATATGAACAGGAAGTGAGTTATGAATTTTTGAAAGTCCGACTTTTGCCCTTTTTTGCATGTTTACAGGGGTCATTCTTTTGCACCCTGATCCTAAAGGCTTCATCTGATTGCCTTAAAATTCTGTCTGTAGCATCTGAAGACCTGGGACAAACACTGGGGCTAAAATTTTTTGTTTCCGAAATACTATATGACGGGGGCGGGGCTTCAAAGTTTTCACTTAAGATTTCCTTCGCCGCAATGGACAAAATGCTTAATAACTCTCCTGCACATGCTGCTAAAAATCCAAAACTTCACATGTACATAAAAAGTCTGTACCTGAAGACATCTATATGTTTATATTCAGTTATATACCTTGCGCCAATCAATATCATTTTTTACATTTTGACGTACTGCACGGTGCCCTTTTAACGAATCTGATTGAAAATTGGCTAGAAAAGACTCAAGACATTGATCTTACTCTATCCCTATTTTTGTGACTTTCCTTCGAAGGGCGTGGCTATTACGGTGCCGCAGAGTCTGATTATTCTCCGTGGCAACAAAAGTTCCTGCAAAATGATTCAGATGATCCATCTTCTCGAAATTTTTCACATTTGAGGATATTCAGGCCCTGAAGACGGCTGCCAACTTATTTTTGATCGCAGTGGTAGCGCCACCAACTGGTTAAAACAAATACAAATTATTTTCGTTGATGTTTTTCTCCGGGCAGGTGAACAAAATCTACCTTATATTTGTTCGGATGAGTGTTTAGGCCTTGAGCATGTCACAATACGAAAGTCTTTCGCCTTCTTCAGAGTGTCACATGATGCTGTCTTGTGACCCGTCTTTATCAGCTGATGTTCCATGAGGGCGTGACTTACCTGTCACAAGAATGAAGGCAAGTCACGCCCCCCGCTGTCCGTTCACTCCGCCAAGATGCTGGTCCAGGTGGTAGAGAGGATGAAGGCTCCCTTGTCTCTGTTCATGGTTTTTATGCCTCGCTTGCAGATCTCAATGGCCTCTCTGATCCAGCGCTGTTGTTTGTTCTCTTCTGTGCGGATGACCCTGCCCTTCTCCCGGTCCATGATGTGGTTTTCCCTTTTGCAGTGGTCAGTGATTGCTGATTTGTAATGTTCATGTTGTGCTTGTTCTTTTACTGCTCTGATTTTTTTCATTTTTTTGACAGGTAAGTCACACCCTCATGGAACATCAGCTCAAGACACCATCATGCGACACTCTGAAGAAGGCGAAAGACTCGCCGAAACATGTCAGGTAAAAAATTAACCTAAAACATAATTGTCTGCTTTTAATGAATCAGTCAAATATCAATAATAAGAAGACAAAATGAACCTAATACAAATAAATGAATGCTTAATAACTCCCCTGCACATGCTCCTAAAAATCCAAACCTTCACCTGTAAATAAAACGTCCCGACCTGAAGACATCGTAATGTTATTATTTTGTTATACACACAGTGCCGCCAAGTGGAATCAAAAATTTGTTTTTATTTTAATTTTCACGTACTGCACGGTGCCCTTTTGACGAATCCGACTGAAAATTAGTCAGAAAAGACTCAAGACAATGATCTTACTCTCTGCCGAATTTCTTGACGTTTTGGCAAAAGGCGTGGCTATTAAGGTGCTGAAAAGTCCGATTGTACTCTGTGGCAACAAAAGCTCCGGCAACATGACTCAGATGATCCTATCTTCTCGAAGTTGTACACATTTGAGGATACTTCAGCCCTGAAGACATCTACCAACTTATTTTACATCGTAGTAGTAGCGCCACCAACTGGTAAAAGCTAATACAAGTTATTTTCTTGGATGTTTTTCTCCGTGCAACTCAACAAGGTCGCCCTCATATATGCTCGGATGACTGTTTCGGCCATGAGGATGTCACAATACGAAATTCGTCCTTTTTCGTGAAAAGTTGTGGGAGTGGCATTACACTGTTCGGCAATAAAACAAAGCTGATTATGAGGTTCTAAATATGAACGACAACTCGTAAAACTTTACACACACATCAGGCCGAGCAAATTTATCAATATTTTATACGTTAGTTGTGCAGCTTTTTTGAAATGGCTCGCCATGGCCCTCGAGAAATGTTAAAAAAAAGCAGCTCTGGTTGAGTGTTTCACCTCGCTTTTTGTAAATTTTATGGAGTACAGTGAACCCTCGGTTATCGCGGTTAATGGGGACCGAGACCACCCGCGAAAACTGAAAATCCGCGAAGTAGCGGCGCACCTTCAAAAATGCTTAAAAAAAATATACAATATATATAATAAATATATATATATATATATATATATATATATATATATATATATACGGGGAGAGAGAGAGTGAAATTCATGTTATAACAAAAAAAACAAATTATTATTAAAACGTATTATTTTTTTATTCCCCAGCCATTCTTTTAGTATTTATTTAATTACTCCGACTTTTACCTGCTGGTACGCCGTCCGGTGTGCCCTGTGAAATGAAAGGTGGCATTCTTTATTTATTTATTCATTTATTCATTCATAACTGACAGCCTCGCGCTCCGCTCGTGCCCGGGCAGAAGAGGTGCTCCAATTTGGCTTAACTGTGACACACGCCCGCCCTCCTCCCCCGGAGCTTCCATTCGGTTAAACTTAGGGGCCGCTTGGCACCGCCCGTGCCGGGGGAAGGTGCTCCTCTTCGGCTTACTGTGACGCGAGCATGCCCTCCTCCTCCGGAGCTTCCATTCGGTTAAACTTAGGGGCCGCTTGGAACCGCCCGTGCCCGGGGAAGGTGCTCCTCTACGGCTTAACTGCCACGCACGCCGGCCGGAGCTCTGGTACGGTCCGAACCGCGCGAAACGTCGCCACCGATCGTGTCCGGGAGAACGTGCTCTTCTTCGTCCACTCTCCTCTTCGCCCACGCTCTTCTTCGGCGCACGCCGGCCGTCTAACCGCTCCAGCGCCCCGTCGTGCCGCTCGGCGAAACTACAATGCCCCCGAATATTTTTTAGACCCGCGAAGCACTGAACCCGCGAAAGGTGAACCGCGAAGTAGCGAGGGTTCACTGTATGTATAAGACCAAGACCTACAAAAAAGTCTCTTGGAGCAATGAGCTAGGTTTTACAGGAAGTCGGCCATTTTGAATTTACTTAAAAGGGGGCGGGTCACCACAATGGACTTTGTGTAGAAATTATTATTGGGGCCCGAGCAGCGACGGCGGCGAGGTCCCTATTGTTTTTGTAGAAATTATTATTAGGGCCTGAGCAGCGACCGCTACGAGGTCCCCATTGTTTTTGTGGAAATTATTATTATTTTTATTATTATTATTATTAGGGCCCGAGCAGTGACCGCTGCGAGGTCCCTATTGTTTTTCTAGAAATTGTTATTAGGGCCCGAGCTGCGACGGCTGCGAGGTCCCTATTGTTTTTGTAGAAAATATTATTACTTTTATTATTATTAATATTATTATTATTATTATTAGGGCCTGAGCAGCGACCGCTGCGAAGTCCCTATTGTTTTTGTAGAAATTATTATTATTATTATTTTTCCGATTGTTCGATCGCATTTTTGACCCCGAAACATGCACAAAAACTCACCAAACTTGGCAGTCTCATCGGGCATGGCGAAAAATTTGATATTTTAACGTCTAATATGAACAGGAAGTGAGTTATGAATTTTTGAAAGTCCGACTTTTGCCCTTTTTTGCATGTTTACAGGGGTCATTCTTTTGCACCCTGATCCTAAAGGCTTCATCTGATTGCCTTAAAATTCTGTCTGTAGCATCTGAAGACCTGGGACAAACACTGGGGCTAAAATTTTTTGTTTCCGAAATACTATATGACGGGGGCGGGGCTTCAAAGTTTTCACTTAAGATTTCCTTCGCCGCAATGGACAAAATGCTTAATAACTCTCCTGCACATGCTGCTAAAAATCCAAAACTTCACATGTACATAAAAAGTCTGTACCTGAAGACATCTATATGTTTATATTCAGTTATACACCTTGCGCCAATCAATATCATTTTTTACATTTTGACGTACTGCACGGTGCCCTTTTAACGAATCTGATTGAAAATTGGCTAGAAAAGACTCAAGACATTGATCTTACTCTATCCCTATTTTTGTGACTTTCCTTCGAAGGGCGTGGCTATTACGGTGCCGCAGAGTCTGATTATTCTCCGTGGCAACAAAAGTTCCTGCAAAATGATTCAGATGATCCATCTTCTCGAAATTTTTCACATTTGAGGATATTCAGGCCCTGAAGACGGCTGCCAACTTATTTTTGATCGCAGTGGTAGCGCCACCAACTGGTTAAAACAAATACAAATTATTTTCGTTGATGTTTTTCTCCGGGCAGGTGAACAAAATCTACCTTATATTTGTTCGGATGAGTGTTTAGGCCTTGAGCATGTCACAATACGAAAGTCTTTCGCCTTCTTCAGAGTGTCACATGATGCTGTCTTGTGACCCGTCTTTATCAGCTGATGTTCCATGAGGGCGTGACTTACCTGTCACAAGAATGAAGGCAAGTCACGCCCCCCGCTGTCCGTTCACTCCGCCAAGATGCTGGTCCAGGTGGTAGAGAGGATGAAGGCTCCCTTGTCTCTGTTCATGGTTTTTATGCCTCGCTTGCAGATCTCAATGGCCTCTCTGATCCAGCGCTGTTGTTTGTTCTCTTCTGTGCGGATGACCCTGCCCTTCTCCCGGTCCATGATGTGGTTTTCCCTTTTGCAGTGGTCAGTGATTGCTGATTTGTAATGTTCATGTTGTGCTTGTTCTTTTACTGCTCTGATTTTTTTCATTTTTTTGACAGGTAAGTCACACCCTCATGGAACATCAGCTCAAGACACCATCATGCGACACTCTGAAGAAGGCGAAAGACTCGCCGAAACATGTCAGGTAAAAAATTAACCTAAAACATAATTGTCTGCTTTTAATGAATCAGTCAAATATCAATAATAAGAAGACAAAATGAACCTAATACAAATAAATGAATGCTTAATAACTCCCCTGCACATGCTCCTAAAAATCCAAACCTTCACCTGTAAATAAAACGTCCCGACCTGAAGACATCGTAATGTTATTATTTTGTTATACACACAGTGCCGCCAAGTGGAATCAAAAATTTGTTTTTATTTTAATTTTCACGTACTGCACGGTGCCCTTTTGACGAATCCGACTGAAAATTAGTCAGAAAAGACTCAAGACAATGATCTTACTCTCTGCCGAATTTCTTGACGTTTTGGCAAAAGGCGTGGCTATTAAGGTGCTGAAAAGTCCGATTGTACTCTGTGGCAACAAAAGCTCCGGCAACATGACTCAGATGATCCTATCTTCTCGAAGTTGTACACATTTGAGGATACTTCAGCCCTGAAGACATCTACCAACTTATTTTACATCGTAGTAGTAGCGCCACCAACTGGTAAAAGCTAATACAAGTTATTTTCTTGGATGTTTTTCTCCGTGCAACTCAACAAGGTCGCCCTCATATATGCTCGGATGACTGTTTCGGCCATGAGGATGTCACAATACGAAATTCGTCCTTTTTCGTGAAAAGTTGTGGGAGTGGCATTACACTGTTCGGCAATAAAACAAAGCTGATTATGAGGTTCTAAATATGAACGACAACTCGTAAAACTTTACACACACATCAGGCCGAGCAAATTTATCAATATTTTATACGTTAGTTGTGCAGCTTTTTTGAAATGGCTCGCCATGGCCCTCGAGAAATGTTAAAAAAAAGCAGCTCTGGTTGAGTGTTTCACCTCGCTTTTTGTAAATTTTATGGAGTACAGTGAACCCTCGGTTATCGCGGTTAATGGGGACCGAGACCACCCGCGAAAACTGAAAATCCGCGAAGTAGCGGCGCACCTTCAAAAATGCTTAAAAAAAATATACAATATATATAATAAATATATATATATATATATATATATATATATATATATATATATACGGGGAGAGAGAGAGTGAAATTCATGTTATAACAAAAAAAACAAATTATTATTAAAACGTATTATTTTTTTATTCCCCAGCCATTCTTTTAGTATTTATTTAATTACTCCGACTTTTACCTGCTGGTACGCCGTCCGGTGTGCCCTGTGAAATGAAAGGTGGCATTCTTTATTTATTTATTCATTTATTCATTCATAACTGACAGCCTCGCGCTCCGCTCGTGCCCGGGCAGAAGAGGTGCTCCAATTTGGCTTAACTGTGACACACGCCCGCCCTCCTCCCCCGGAGCTTCCATTCGGTTAAACTTAGGGGCCGCTTGGCACCGCCCGTGCCGGGGGAAGGTGCTCCTCTTCGGCTTACTGTGACGCGAGCATGCCCTCCTCCTCCGGAGCTTCCATTCGGTTAAACTTAGGGGCCGCTTGGAACCGCCCGTGCCCGGGGAAGGTGCTCCTCTACGGCTTAACTGCCACGCACGCCGGCCGGAGCTCTGGTACGGTCCGAACCGCGCGAAACGTCGCCACCGATTGTGTCCGGGGGAACGTGCTCTTCTTCGTCCACTCTCCTCTTCGCCCACGCTCTTCTTCGGCGCACGCCGGCCGTCTAACCGCTCCAGCGCCCCGTCGTGCCGCTCTGCGAAACTACAATGCCCCCGAATATTTTTTAGACCCGCGAAGCACTGAACCCGCGAAAGGTGAACCGCGAAGTAGCGAGGGTTCACTGTATGTATAAGACCAAGACCTACAAAAAAGTCTCTTGGAGCAATGAGCTAGGTTTTACAGGAAGTCGGCCATTTTGAATTTACTTAAAAGGGGGCGGGTCACCACAATGGACTTTGTGTAGAAATTATTATTGGGGCCCGAGCAGCGACCGCGGCGAGGTCCCTATTGTTTTTGTAGAAAACATTATTACTTTTATTATTATTATTATTATTATTATTAGGGCCTGAGCAGCGACCGCTGCGAAGTCCCTATTGTTTTTGTAGAAATTATTATTATTATTATTTTTCCGATTGTTCGATCGCATTTTTGACCCCCGAAACATGCACAAAAACTCACCAAACTTGGCAGTCTCATCGGGCATGGCGAAAAATTTGATATTTTAACGTCTAATATGAACAGGAAGTGAGTTATGAATTTTTGAAAGTCCGACTTTTGCCCTTTTTTGCATGTTTACAGGGGTCATTCTTTTGCACCCTGATCCTAAAGGCTTCATCTGATTGCCTTAAAATTCTGTCTGTAGCATCTGAAGACCTGGGACAAACACTGGGGCTAAAACTTTTTGTTTCCGAAATACTATATGACGGGGGCGGGGCTTCAAAGTTTTCACTTAAGATTTCCTTCGCCGCAATGGACAAAATGCTTAATAACTCTCCTTCACATGCTGCTAAAAATCCAAAACTTCACATGTACATAAAGAGTCTGTACCTGAAGACATCGATATGTTTATATTCAGTTATACACCTTGCGCCAATCAATATCATTTTTTACATTTTGACGTACTGCATGGTACCCTTTTAACGAATCCGATTGAAAATTGGCTAGAAAAGACTCAAGACATTGATCTTACTCTATCCCTATTTTTATGACTTTCCTTCAAAGGGCGTGGCTATTACGGTGCCGCAGAGTCTGATTATTCTCCGTGGCAACAAAAGTTCCTGCAAAATGATTCAGATGATCCATCTTCTGGAAATCTTTCACATTTGAGGATATTCAGGCCCTGAAGACGGCTGCCAACTTATTTTTGATCGCAGTGGTAGCGCCACCAACTGGTTAAAACAAATACAAATTATTTTCGTTGATGTTTTTCTCCGGGCAGGTGAACAAAATCTACCTTATATTTGCTCGGATGAGTGTTTAGGCCTTGAGCATGTCACAATACAAAAGTCTTTCGCCTTCTTCAGAGTGTCACATGATGCTGTCTTGTGACCCGTCTTTATCAGCTGATGTTCCATGAGGGCGTGACTTACCTGTCACAAGAATGAAGGCAAGTCACGCCCCCCGCTGTCCGTTCACTCCGCCAAGATGCTGGTCCAGGTGGTAGAGAGGATGAAGGCTCCCTTGTCTCTGTTCATGGTTTTTATGCCTCGCTTGCAGATCTCAATGGCCTCTCTGATCCAGCGCTGTTGTTTGTTCTCTTCTGTGCGGATGACCCTGCCCTTCTCCCGGTCCATGATGTGGTTTTCCCTTTTGCAGTGGTCAGTGATTGCTGATTTGTAATGTTCATGTTGTGCTTGTTCTTTTACTGCTCTGATTTTTTCATTTTTTTGACAGGTAAGTCACACCCTCATGGAACATCAGCTGATAAAGACGGGTCTCAAGACACCATCATGCGACACTCTGAAGAAGGCGAAAGACTCGCCGAAACATGTCAGGTAAAAAATTAACCTAAAACATAATTGTCTGCTTTTAATGAATCAGTCAAATATCAATAATAAGAAGACAAAATGAACCTAATACAAATAAATGAATGCTTAATAACTCCCCTGCACATGCTCCTAAAAATCCAAACCTTCACCTGTAAATAAAACGTCCCGACCTGAAGACATCTTAATGTTATTATTTTGTTATACACACAGTGCCGCCAAGTGGAATCAAAAATTTTTTTTTATTTTAATTTTCACGTACTGCACGGTGCCCTTTTGACGAATCCGACTGAAAATTAGTCAGAAAAGACTCAAGACAATGATCTTACTCTCTGCCGAATTTTGTGACGTTTTGGCAAAAGGCGTGGCTATTAAGGTGCTGAAAAGTCCGATTGTACTCTGTGGCAACAAAAGCTCCGGCAACATGACTCAGATGATCCTATCTTCTCGAAGTTGTACACATTTGAGGATACTTCAGCCCTGAAGACATCTACCAACTTATTTTACATCGTAGTAGTAGCGCCACCAACTGGTAAAAGCTAATACAAGTTATTTTCTTGGATGTTTTTCTCCGTGCAACTCAACAAGGTCGCCCTCATATATGCTCGGATGACTGTTTCGGCCATGAGGATGTCACAATACGAAATTAGTCCTTTTTCGTGAAAAGTTGTGGGAGTGGCATTGCACTGTTCGGCAATAAAACAACGCTGATTATGAGGTTCTAAATATGAACGACAACTCGTGAAACTTTACACACACATCAGGCCGAGCAAATTTATCAATATTTTATACGTTAGTTGTGCAGCTTTTTTGAAATGGCTCGCCATGGCCCTCGAGAAATGTTTTAAAAAAAGCAGCTCTGGTTGAGTGTTTCACCTCGCTTTTTGTAAATTTTATGGAGTACAGTGAACCCTCGGTTATCGCGGTTAATGGGGACCGAGACCACCCGCGAAAACTGAAAATCCGCGAAGTAGCGGCGCACCTTCAAAAATGCTTAAAAAAAATATACAATATATATAATAAATATATATATATATATATATATATATATATATATATACGGGAAGAGAGAGAGTGAAATTCATGTTATAACAAAAAAAACTAATTATTATTAAAACGTATTATTTTTTTATTCCCCAGCCATTCTTTTTGTATTTATTTAATTACTCCGACTTTTACCTGCTGGTACGCCGTCCGGTGTGCCCTGTGAAATGAAAGGTGGCATTCTTTATTTATTTATTCATTTATTCATTCATAACTGACAGCCTCGCGCTCCGCTCGTGCCCGGGCAGAAGAGGTGCTCCAATTTGGCTTAACTGTGACACACGCCCGCCCTCCTCCCCCGGAGCTTCCATTCGGTTAAACTTAGGGGCCGCTTGGCACCGCCCGTGCCCGGGGAAGGTGCTCCTCTTCGGCTTACTGTGACGCGAGCATGCCCTCCTCCTCCGGAGCTTCCATTCGGTTAAACTTAGGGGCCGCTTGGAACCGCCCGTGCCCGGGGAAGGTGCTCCTCTTCGGCTTACTGTGACGCGAGCATGCCCTCCTCCTCCGGAGCTTCCATTCGGTTAAACTTAGGGGCCGCTTGGCACCGCCCGTGCCCGGGGAAGGTGCTCCTCTACGGCTTAACTGCCACGCACGCTGGCCGGAGCTCTGGTACGGTCCGAACCGCGCGAAACGTCGCCACCGATCGTGTCCGGGGGAACGTGCTCTTCTTCGTCCACTCTCCTCTTCGCCCACGCTCTTCTTCGGCGCACGCCGGCCGTCTAACCGCTCCAGCGCCCCGTCGTGCCGCTCGGCGAAACTACAATGCCCCCGAATATTTTTTAGACCCGCGAAGCACTGAACCCGCGTAAGGTGAACCGCGAAGTAGCGAGGGTTCACTGTATGTATAAGACCAAGACCTACAAAAAAGTCTCTTGGAGCAATGAGCTAGGTTTTACAGGAAGTCGGCCATTTTGAATTTACTTAAAAGGGGGCGGGTCACCACAATGGACTTTGTGTAGAAATTATTATTGGGGCCCGAGCAGCGACCGCGGCGAGGTCCCTATTGTTTTTGTAGAAAATATTATTACTTTTATTATTATTATTATTATTATTATTAGGGCCTGAGCAGCGACCGCTGCGAAGTCCCTATTGTTTTTGTAGAAATTATTATTATTATTATTTTTCCGATTGTTCGATCGCATTTTTGACCCCCGAAACATGCACAAAAACTCACCAAACTTGGCAGTCTCATCGGGCATGGCGAAAAATTTGATATTTTAACGTCTAATATGAACAGGAAGTGAGTTATGAAATTTTGAAAGTCCGACTTTTGCCCTTTTTTGCATGTTTACAGGGGTCATTCTTTTGCACCCTGTTCCTAAAGGCTTCATCTGATTGCCTTAAAATTCTGTCTGTAGCATCTGAAGACCTGGCACAAACACTGGGGCTAAAATTTTTTGTTTCCGAAATACTATATGACGGGGGCGGGGCATCAAAGTTTTCACTTAAGATTTCCTTCGCCGCAATGGACAAAATGCTTAATAACTCTCCTGCACATGCTGCTAAAAATCCAAAACTTCACATGTACATAAAGAGTCTGTACCTGAAGACATCTATATGTTTATATTCAGTTATACACCTTGCGCCAATCAATATCATTTTTTACATTTTGACGTACTGCACGGTGCCCTTTTAACGAATCTGATTGAAAATTGGCTAGAAAAGACTCAAGACATTGATCTTACTCTATCCCTATTTTTGTGACTTTCCTTCGAAGGGCGTGGCTATTACGGTGCCGCAGAGTCTGATTATTCTCCGTGGCAACAAAAGTTCCTGCAAAATGATTCAGATGATCCATCTTCTCGAAATTTTTCACATTTGAGGATATTCAGGCCCTGAAGACGGCTGCCAACTTATTTTTGATCGCAGTGGTAGCGCCACCAACTGGTTAAAACAAATACAAATTATTTTCGTTGATTTTTTTCTCCGGGCAGGTTAACAAAATCTACCTTACATTTGCTCGGATGAGTGTTTAGGCCTTGAGGATGTCACAATACGAAAGTCTTTCGCCTTCTTCAGAGTGTCACATGATGGTGTCTTGTGGCCCGTCTTTATCAGCTGATGTTCCATGAGGGCGTGACTTACCTGTCACAAGAATGAAGGCAAGTCACGCCCCCCGCTGTCCGTTCACTCCGCCAAAATGCTGCTCCAGGTGGTAGAGAGGATGAAGGCTCCCTTGTCTCTGTTCATGGTTTTTATGCCTCGCTTGCAGATCTCAATGGCCTCTCTGATCCAGCGCTGTTGTTTGTTCTCTTCGGTGCGGATGACCCTGCCCTTCTCCCGGTCCATGATGTGGTTTTCCCTTTTGCAGTGGTCAGTGATTGCTGATTTGTAATGTTCATGTTGTGCTTGTTCTTTTACTGCTCTGATTTTTCATTTTTTTGACAGGTAAGTCACACCCTCATGGAACATCAGCTGATAAAGACGGGTCTCAAGACACCATCATGCGACACTCTGAAGAAGGCGAAAGACTCGCCGAAACATGTCAGGTAAAAAATTAACCTAAAACATAATTGTCTGCTTTTAATGAATCAGTCAAATATCAATAATAAGAAGACAAAATGAACCTAATACAAATAAATGAATGCTTAATAACTCCCCTGCACATGCTCCTAAAAATCCAAACCTTCACCTGTAAATAAAACGTCCCGACCTGAAGACATCTTAATGTTATTATTTTGTTATACACACAGTGCCGCCAAGTGGAATCAAAAATGTGTTTTTATTTTAATTTTCACGTACTGCACGGTGCCCTTTTGACGAATCCGACTGAAAATTAGTCAGAAAAGACTCAAGACAATGATCTTACTCTCTGCCGAATTTTGTGACGTTTTGGCAAAAGGCGTGGCTATTAAGGTGCTGAAAAGTCCGATTGTACTCTGTGGCAACAAAAGCTCCGGCAACATGACTCAGATGATCCTATCTTCTCGAAGTTGTACACATTTGAGGATACTTCAGCCCTGAAGACATCTACCAACTTATTTTACATCGTAGTAGTAGCGCCACCAACTGGTAAAAGCTAATACAAGTTATTTTCTTGGATGTTTTTCTCCGTGCAACTCAACAAGGTCGCCCTCATATATGCTCGGATGACTGTTTCGGCCATGAGGATGTCACAATACGAAATTCGTGATTTTTCGTGAAAAGTTGTGGGAGTGGCATTGCACTGTTCGGCAATAAAACAAAGCTGATTATGAGGTTCTAAATATGAACGACATCTCGTAAAACTTTACACACACATCAGGCCGAGCAAATTTATCAATATTTTATACGTTAGTTGTGCAGCTTTTTTGAAATGGCTCGCCATGGCCCTCGAGAAATGTTAAAAAAAAGCAGCTCTGGTTGAGTGTTTCACCTCGCTTTTTGTAAATTTTATGGAGTACAGTGAACCCTCGGTTATCGCGGTTAATGGGGACCGAGACCACCCGCGAAAACTGAAAATCCGCGAAGTAGCGGCGCACCTTCAAAAATGCTTAAAAAAAATATACAATATATATAATAAATATATAAATATATATATATATATATATATATATATATATATATATATATATATACGGGGAGAGAGAGAGTGAAATTCATGTTATAACAAAAAAACCAAATTAATATTAAAACGTATTATTTTTTTATTCCCCAGCCATTCTTTTTGTATTTATTTAATTACTCCGACTTTTACCTGCTGGTACGCCGTCCGGTGTGCCCTGTGAAATGAAAGGTGGCATTCTTTATTTATTTATTCATTCATAACTGACAGCCTCGCGCTCCGCTCGTGCCCGGGCAGAAGAGGTGCTCCAATTTGGCTTAACTGTGACACACGCCCGTCCTCCTCCCCCGGAGATTCCATTCGGTTAAACTTAGGGGCCGCTTGGCACCGCCCGTGCCCGGGGAAGGTGCTCCTCTTCGGCTTACTGTGACGCGAGCATGCCCTCCTCCTCCGGAGCTTCCATTCGGTTAAACTTAGGGGCCGCTTGGAACCGCCCGTGCCCGGGGAAGGTGCTCCTCTTTGGCTTACTGTGACGCGAGCATGCCCTCCTCCTCCGGAGCTTCCATTCGGTTAAACTTAGGGGCCGCTTGGCACCGCCCGTGCCCGGGGAAGGTGCTCCTCTACGGCTTAACTGCCACGCACGCTGGCCGGAGCTCTGGTACGGTCCGAACCGCGCGAAACGTCGCCACCGATCGTGTCCGGGGGAACGTGCTCTTCTTCGTCCACTCTCCTCTTCGCCCACGCTCTTCTTCGGCGCACGCCGGCCGTCTAACCGCTCCAGCGCCCCGTCGTGCCGCTCGGCGAAACTACAATGCCCCCGAATATTTTTTAGACCCGCGAAGCACTGAACCCGCGAAAGGTGAACCGCGAAGTAGCGAGGGTTCACTGTATGTATAAGACCAAGACCTACAAAAAAGTCTCTTGGAGCAATGAGCTAGGTTTTACAGGAAGTCGGCCATTTTGAATTTACTTAAAAGGGGGCGGGTCACCACAATGGACTTTGTGTAGAAATTATTATTGGGGCCCGAGCAGCGACGGCGGCGAGGTCCCTATTGTTTTTCTAGAAATTGTTATTAGGGCCCGAGCTGCGACGGCTGCGAGGTCCCTATTGTTTTTGTAGAAAATATTATTACTTTTATTATTATTATTATTATTATTATTAGGGCCTGAGCAGCGACCGCTGCGAAGTCCCTATTGTTTTTGTAGAAATTATTATTATTATTATTTTTCCGATTGTTCGATCGCATTTTTGACCCCCGAAACATGCACAAAAACTCACCAAACTTGGCAGTCTCATCGGGCATGGCGAAAAATTTGATATTTTAACGTCTAATATGAACAGGAAGTGAGTTATGAATTTTTGAAAGTCCGACTTTTGCCCTTTTTTGCATGTTTACAGGGGTCATTCTTTTGCACCCTGATCCTAAAGGCTTCATCTGATTGCCTTAAAATTCTGTCTGTAGCATCTGAAGACCTGGCACAAACACTGGGGCTAAAATTTTTTGTTTCCGAAATACTATATGACGGGGGCGGGGCATCAAAGTTTTCACTTAAGATTTCCTTCGCCGCAATGGACAAAATGCTTAATAACTCTCCTGCACATGCTGCTAAAAATCCAAAACTTCACATGTACATAAAGAGTCTGGACCTGAAGACATCTATATGTTTATATTCAGTTATACACCTTGCGCCAATCAATATCATTTTTTACATTTTGACGTACTGCACGGTGCCCTTTTAACGAATCTGATTGAAAATTGGCTAGAAAAGACTCAAGACATTGATCTTACTCTATCCCTATTTTTGTGACTTTCCTTCGAAGGGCGTGGGTATTACGGTGCCGCAGAGTCTGATTATTCTCCGTGGCAACAAAAGTTCCTGCAAAATGATTCAGATGATCCATCTTCTCGAAATTTTTCACATTTGAGGATATTCAGGCCCTGAAGACGGCTGCCAACTTATTTTTGATCGCAGTGGTAGCACCACCAACTGGTTAAAACAAATACAAATTATTTTCGTTGATTTTTTTCTCCGGGCAGGTTAACAAAATCTACCTTACATTTGCTCGGATGAGTGTTTAGGCCTTGAGGATGTCACAATACGAAAGTCTTTCGCCTTCTTCAGAGTGTCACATGATGGTGTCTTGTGGCCCGTCTTTATCAGCTGATGTTCCATGAGGGGGTGACTTACCTGTCACAAGAACGAAGGCAAGTCACGCCCGCCGCTGTCCGTTCACTCCGCCAAAATGCTGCTCCAGGTGGTAGAGAGGATGAAGGTTCCCTTGTCTCTGTTCATGGTTTTTATGCCTCGCTTGCAGATCTCAATGGCCTCTCTGATCCAGCGCTGTTGTTTGTTCTCTTCTGTGCGGATGACCCTGCCCTTCTCCCGGTCCATGATGTGGTTTTCCCTTTTGCAGTGGTCAGTGATTGCTGATTTGTAATGTTCATGTTGTGCTTGTTCTTTTACTGCTCTGATTTTTTAATTTTTTTGACAGGTAAGTCACACCCTCATGGAACATCAGCTGATAAAGACTGGTCTCAAGACACCATCATGCGACACTCTGAAGAAGGCGAAAGACTCGCCGAAACATGTCAGGTAAAAAATTAACCTAAAACATAAATGTCTGCTTTTAATGAATCAGTCAAATATCAATAATAAGAAGACAAAATGAACCTAATACAAATAAATGAATGCTTAATAACTCCCCTGCACATGCTCCTAAAAATCCAAACCTTCACCTGTAAATAAAACGTCCCGACCTGAAGACATCTTAATGTTATTATTTTGTTATACACACAGTGCCGCCAAGTGGAATCAAAAATTTGTTTTTATTTTAATTTTCACGTACTGCACGGTGCCCTTTTGACGAATCCGACTGAAAATTAGTCAGAAAAGACTCAAGACAATGATCTTACTCTCTGCCGAATTTTGTGACGTTTTGGCAAAAGGCGTGGCTATTAAGGTGCTGAAAAGTCAGATTGTACTTTGTGGCAACAAAAGCTCCGGCAACATGACTCAGATGATCCTATCTTCTCGAAGTTGTACACATTTGAGGATACTTCAGCCCTGAAGACATCTACCAACTTATTTTACATCATAGTAGTAGCGCCACCAACTGGTAAAAGCTAATACAAGTTATTTTCTTGGATGTTTTTCTCCGTGCAACTCAACATGGTCGCCCTCATATATGCTCGGATGACTGTTTCGGCCATGAGGATGTCACAATACGAAATTCATGATTTTTCGTGAAAAGTTGTGGGAGTGGCATTGCACTGTTCGGCAATAAAACAAAGCTGATTATGAGGTTCTAAATATGAACGACAACTCGTAAAACTTTACACACACATCAGGCCGAGCAAATTTATCAATATTTTATAAGTTAGTTGTGCAGCTTTTTTGAAATGGCTCGCCATGGCCCTCGAGAAATGTTAAAAAAAAGCAGCTCTGGTTGAGTGTTTCACCTCGCTTTTTGTAAATTTTATGGAGTACAGTGAACCCTCGGTTATCGCGGTTAATGGGGACCGAGACCACCCGCGAAAACTGAAAATCCGCGAAGTAGCGGCGCACCTTCAAAAATGCTTAAAAAAAATATACAATATATATAATAAATATATATATATATATATATATATATATATATATATATATATATATATATATATATACGGGGAGAGAGAGAGTGAAATTCATTTTAGAACAAAAAAACCAAATTATTATTAAAACGTATTATTTTTTTATTCCCCAGCCATTCTTTTTGTATTTATTTAATTACTCCGACTTTTACCTGCTGGTACGCCGTCCGGTGTGCCCTGTGAAATGAAAGGTGGCATTCTTTATTTATTTATTCATTTATTCATTCATAACTGACAGCCTCGCGCTCCGCTCGTGCCCGGGCGGAAGAGGTGCTCCAATTCGGCTTAACTGTGACACACGCCCGCCCTCCTCCCCCGGAACTTCCATTCGGTTAAACTTAGGGGCCGCTTGGCACCGCCCGTGCCCGGGGAAGGTGCTCCTCTTCGGCTTACTGTGACGCGAGCATGCCCTCCTCCTCCGGAGCTTCCATTCAGTTAAACTTAGGGGCCGCTTGGAACCGCCCGTGCCCGGGGAAGGTGCTCCTCTTCGGCTTACTGTGACGCGAGCATGCCCTCCTCCTCCGGAGCTTCCATTCGGTTAAACTTAGGGGCCGCTTGGAACCGCCCGTGCCCGGGGAAGGTGCTCCTCTTCGGCTTACTGTGACGCGAGCATGCCCTCCTCCTCCGGAGCTTCCATTCGGTTAAACTTAGGGGCCGCTTGGCACCGCCCGTGCCCGGGGAAGGTGCTCCTCTACGGCTTAACTGCCACGCACGCCGGCCGGAGCTCTGGTACGGTCCGAACCGCGCGAAACGTCGCCACCGATCGTGTCCGGGAGAACGTGCTCTTCTTCGTCCACTCTCCTCTTCGCCCACGCTCTTCTTCGGCGCACGCCGGCCGTCTAACCGCTCCAGCGCCCCGTCGTGCCGCTCGGCGAAACTACAATGCCCCCGAATATTTTTTAGACCCGCGAAGCACTGAACCCGCGAAAGGTGAACCGCGAAGTAGCGAGGGTTCACTGTATGTATAAGACCAAGACCTACAAAAAAGTCTCTTGGAGCAATGAGCTAGGTTTTACAGGAAGTCGGCCATTTTGAATTTACTTAAAAGGGGGCGAGTCACCACAATGGACTTTGTGTAGAAATTATTATTGGGGCCCGAGCAGCGACGGCGGCGAGGTCCCTATTGTTTTTGTAGAAATTATTATTAGGGCCTGAGCAGCGACCGCTACGAGGTCCCCATTGTTTTTGTGGAAATTATTATTATTTTTATTATTAATATTATTAGGGCCCGAGCAGTGACCGCTGCGAGGTCCCTAGTGTTTTTCTAGAAATTGTTATTAGGGCCCGAGCTGCGACGGTATATATAGGTCCCTATTGTTTTTGTAGAAAATATTATTACTTTTATTATTATTAATATTATTATTATTATTATTAGGGCCTGAGCAGCGACCGCTGCGAAGTCCCTATTGTTTTTGTAGAAATTATTATTATTATTATTTTTCCGATTGTTCGATCGCATTTTTGACCCCCGAAACATGCACAAAAACTCACCAAACTTGGCAGTCTCATCGGGCATGGCGAAAAATTTGATATTTTAACGTCTAATATGAACAGGAAGTGAGTTATGAATTTTTGAAAGTCCGACTTTTGCCCTTTTTTGCATGTTTACAGGGGTCATTCTTATGCACCCTGATCCTAAAGGCTTCATCTGATTGCCTTAAAATTAAAGGCAATTAAAATTCTGTCTGTAGCATCTGAAGACCTGGGACAAACACTGGGGCTAAAATTTTTTGTTTCCGAAATACTATATGACGGGGGCGGGGCTTCAAAGTTTTCACTTAAGATTTCCTTCGCCGCAATGGACAAAATGCTTAATAACTCTCCTGCACATGCTGCTAAAAATCCAAAACTTCACATGTACATAAAAAGTCTGTACCTGAAGACATCTATATGTTTATATTCAGTTATACACCTTGCGCCAATCAATATCATTTTTTACATTTTGACGTACTGCACGGTGCCCTTTTAACGAATCTGATTGAAAATTGGCTAGAAAAGACTCAAGACATTGATCTTACTCTATCCCTATTTTTGTGATTTTCCTTCGAAGGGCGTGGCTATTACGGTGCCGCAGAGTCTGATTATTCTCCGTGGCAACAAAAGTTCCTGCAAAATGATTCAGATGATCCATCTTCTCGAAATTTTTCACATTTGAGGATATTCAGGCCCTGAAGACGGCTGCCAACTTATTTTTGATCGCAGTGGTAGCGCCACCAACTGGTTAAAACAAATACAAATTATTTTCGTTGATGTTTTTCTCCGGGCAGGTGAACAAAATCTACCTTATATTTGCTCGGATGACTGTTTCGGCCATGAGGATGTCACAATACGAAATTCGTCCTTTTTCGTGAAAAGTTGTGGGAGTGGCATTGCACTGTTCGGCAATAAAACAAAGCTGATTATGAGGTTCTAAATATGAACGACAACTCGTAAAACTTTACACACACATCAGGCCGAGCAAATTTATCAATATTTTATACGTTAGTTGTGCAGCTTTTTTGAAATGGCTCGCCATGGCCCTCGAGAAATGTTAAAAAAAGCAGCTCTGGTTGAGTGTTTCACCTCGCTTTTTGTAAATTTTATGGAGTACAGTGAACCCTCGGTTATCGCGGTTAACGGGGACCGAGACCACCCGCGAAAACTGAAAATCCGCGAAGTAGCGGCGCACCTTCAAAAATGCTTAAAAAAAATAAACAATATATATAATAAATATATATATATTTATATATATATATATATATATATATATATATATATATACGGGGAGAGAGAGAGTGAAATTCATGTTATAACAAAAAAACCAAATTATTATTAAAACGTATTATTTTTTTATTCCCCAGCCATTCTTTTAGTATTTATTTAATTACTCCGACTTTTACCTGCTGGTACGCCGTCCGGTGTGCCCTGTGAAATGAAAGGTGGCATTCTTTATTTATTTATTCATTTATTCATTCATAACTGACAGCCTCGCGCTCCGCTCGTGCCCGGGCAGAAGAGGTGCTCCAATTTGGCTTAACTGTGACACACGCCCGCCCTCCGCCCCCGGAGCTTCCATTCGGTTAAACTTAGGGGCCGCTTGGAACCGCCCGTGCCCGGGGAAGGTGCTCCTCTTCGGCTTATTGTGACGCGAGCATGCCCTCCTCCTCCGGAGCTTCCATTCGGTTAAACTTAGGGGCCGCTTGGCACCGCCCGTGCCCGGGGAAGGTGCTCCTCTACGGCTTAACTGCCACGCACGCTGGCCGGAGCTCTGGTACGGTCCGAACCGCGCGAAACGTCGCCACCGATCGTGTCCGGGAGAACGTGCTCTTCTTCGTCCACTCTCCTCTTCGCCCACGCTCTTCTTCGGCGCACGCCGGCCGTCTAACCGCTCCAGCGCCCCGTCGTGCCGCTCGGCGAAACTACAATGCCCCCGAATATTTTTTAGACCCGCGAAGCACTGAACCCGCGAAAGGTGAACCGCGAAGTAGCGAGGGTTCACTGTATGTATAAGACCAAGACCTACAAAAAAGTCTCTTGGAGCAATGAGCTAGGTTTTACAGGAAGTCGGCCATTTTGAATTTACTTAAAAGGTGGCGGGTCACCACAATGGACTTTGTGTAGAAATTATTATTGGGGCCCGAGCCGCGACTGCGGCGAGGTCCCTATTGTTTTTGTAGAAAATATTATTACTTTTATTATTATTATTATTATTATTATTAGGGCCTGAGCAGCGACCGCTGCGAAGTCCCTATTGTTTTTGTAGAAATTATTATTATTATTATTTTTCCGATTGTTCGATCGCATTTTTGACCCCCGAAACATGCACAAAAACTCACCAAACTTGGCAGTCTCATCGGGCATGGCGAAAAATTTGATATTTTAACGTCTAATATGAACAGGAAGTGAGTTATGAATTTTTGAAAGTCCGACTTTTGCCCTTTTTTGCATGTTTACAGGGGTCATTCTTTTGCACCCTGATCCTAAAGGCTTCATCTGATTGCCTTAAAATTCTGTCTGTAGCATCTGAAGACCTGGGACAAACACTGGGGCTAAAATTTTTTGTTTCCGAAATACTATATGACGGGGGCGGGGCTTCAAAGTTTTCACTTAAGATTTCCTTCGCCGCAATGGACAAAATGCTTAATTACTCTCCTGCACATGCTGCTAAAAATCCAAAACTTCACATGTACATAAAGAGTCTGTACCTGAAGACATCTATATGTTTATATTCAGTTATACACCTTGCGCCAATCAATATCATTTTTTACATTTTGACGTACTGCATGGTGCCCTTTTAACGAATCCGATTGAAAATTGGCTAGAAAAGACTCAAGACATTGATCTTACTCTATCCCTATTTTTATGACTTTCCTTCAAAGGGCGTGGCTATTACGGTGCCGCAGAGTCTGATTATTCTCCGTGGCAACAAAAGTTCCTGCAAAATGATTCAGATGATCCATCTTCTGGAAATCTTTCACATTTGAGGATATTCAGGCCCTGAAGACGGCTGCCAACTTATTTTTGATCGCAGTGGTAGCGCCACCAACTGGTTAAAACAAATACAAATTATTTTCGTTGATGTTTTTCTCCGGGCAGGTGAACAAAATCTACCTTATATTTGCTCGGATGAGTGTTTAGGCCTTGAGCATGTCACAATACAAAAGTCTTTCGCCTTCTTCAGAGTGTCACATGATGCTGTCTTGTGACCCGTCTTTATCAGCTGATGTTCCATGAGGGCGTGACTTACCTGTCACAAGAATGAAGGCAAGTCACGCCCCCCGCTGTCCGTTCACTCCGCCAAGATGCTGGTCCAGGTGGTAGAGAGGATGAAGGCTCCCTTGTCTCTGTTCATGGTTTTTATGCCTCGCTTGCAGATCTCAATGGCCTCTCTGATCCAGCGCTGTTGTTTGTTCTCTTCTGTGCGGATGACCCTGCCCTTCTCCCGGTCCATGATGTGGTTTTCCCTTTTGCAGTGGTCAGTGATTGCTGATTTGTAATGTTCATGTTGTGCTTGTTCTTTTACTGCTCTGATTTTTTCATTTTTTTGACAGGTAAGTCACACCCTCATGGAACATCAGCTGATAAAGACGGGTCTCAAGACACCATCATGCGACACTCTGAAGAAGGCGAAAGACTCGCCGAAACATGTCAGTGAAAAAATTAACCTAAAACATAATTGTCTGCTTTTAATGAATCAGTCAAATATCAATAATAAGAAGACAAAATGAACCTAATACAAATAAATGAATGCTTAATAACTCCCCTGCACATGCTCCTAAAAATCCAAACCTTCACCTGTAAATAAAACGTCCCGACCTGAAGACATCTTAATGTTATTATTTTGTTATACACACAGTGCCGCCAAGTGGAATCAAAAATTAGTTTTTATTTTAATTTTCACGTACTGCACGGTGCCCTTTTGACGAATCCGACTGAAAATGAGTCAGAAAAGACTCAAGACAATGATCTTACTCTCTGCCGAATTTTGTGACGTTTTGGCAAAAGGCGTGGCTATTAAGGTGCTGAAAAGTCCGATTGTACTCTGTGGCAACAAAAGCTCCGGCAACATGACTCAGATGATCCTATCTTCTCGAAGTTGTACACATTTGAGGATACTTCAGCCCTGAAGACATCTACCAACTTATTTTCCATCGTAGTAGTAGCGCCACCAACTGGTAAAAGCTAATACAAGTTATTTTCTTGGATGTTTTTCTCCGTGCAACTCAACAAGGTCGCCCTCATATATGCTCGGATGACTGTTTCGGCCATGAGGATGTCACAATACGAAATTCGTCCTTTTTCATGAAAAGTTGTGGGAGTGGCATTGCACTGTTCGGCAATAAAACAAAGCTGATTATGAGGTTCTAAATATGAACGACAACTCGTAAAACTTTACACACACATCAGGCCGAGCAAATTTATCAATATTTTATACGTTAGTTGTGCAGCTTTTTTGAAATGGCTCGCCATGGCCCTCGAGAAATGTTAAAAAAAGCAGCTCTGGTTGAGTGTTTCACCTCGCTTTTTGTAAATTTTATGGAGTACAGTGAACCCTCGGTTATCGCGGTTAACGGGGACCGAGACCACCCGCGAAAACTGAAAATCCGCGAAGTAGCGGCGCACCTTCAAAAATGCTTAAAAAAAATAAACAATATATATAATAAATATATATATATATATATATATATATATATATATATATATACGGGGAGAGAGAGAGTGAAATTCATGTTATAACAAAAAAACCAAATTATTATTAAAACGTATTATTTTTTTATTCCCCAGCCATTCTTTTAGTATTTATTTAATTACTCCGACTTTTACCTGCTGGTACGCCGTCCGGTGTGCCCTGTGAAATGAAAGGTGGCATTCTTTATTTATTTATTCATTTATTCATTCATAACTGACAGCCTCGCGCTCCGCTCGTGCCCGGGCAGAAGAGGTGCTCCAATTTGGCTTAACTGTGACACACGCCCGCCCTCCTCCCCCGGAGCTTCCATTCGGTTAAACTTAGGGGCCGCTTGGCACCGCCCGTGCCCGGGGAAGGTGCTCCTCTTCGGCTTACTGTGACGCGAGCATGCCCTCCTCCTCCGGAGCTTCCATTCGGTTAAACTTAGGGGCCGCTTGGAACCGCCCGTGCCCGGGGAAGGTGCTCCTCTACGGCTTAACTGCCACGCACGCCGGCCGGAGCTCTCGTACGGTCCGAACCGCGCGAAACGTCGCCACCGATCGTGTCCGGGGGAACGTGCTCTTCTTCGTCCACTCTCCTCTTCGCCCACGCTCTTCTTCGGCGCACGCCGGCCGTCTAACCGCTCCAGCGCCCCGTCGTGCCGCTCGGCGAAACTACAATGCCCCCGAATATTTTTTAGACCCGCGAAGCACTGAACCCGCGAAAGGTGAACCGCGAAGTAGCGAGGGTTCACTGTATGTATAAGACCAAGACCTACAAAAAAGTCTCTTGGAGCAATGAGCTAGGTTTTACAGGAAGTCGGCCATTTTGAATTTACTTAAAAGGGGGCGGGTCACCACAATGGACTTTGTGTAGAAATTATTATTGGGCCCCGAGCAGCGACCGCGGCGAGGTCCCTATTGTTTTTGTAGAAAACATTATTACTTTTATTATTATTATTATTATTATTATTAGGGCCTGAGCAGCGACCGCTGCGAAGTCCCTATTGTTTTTGTAGAAATTATTATTATTATTATTTTTCCGATTGTTCGATCGCATTTTTGACCCCCGAAACATGCACAAAAACTCACCAAACTTGGCAGTCTCATCGGGCATGGCGAAAAATTTGATATTTTAACGTCTAATATGAACAGGAAGTGAGTTATGAATTTTTGAAAGTCCGACTTTTGCCCTTTTTTGCATGTTTACAGGGGTCATTCTTTTGCACCCTGATCCTAAAGGCTTCATCTGATTGCCTTAAAATTCTGTCTGTAGCATCTGAAGACCTGGGACAAACACTGGGGCTAAAATTTTTTGTTTCCGAAATACTATATGACGGGGGCGGGGCTTCAAAGTTTTCACTTAAGATTTCCTTCGCCGCAATGGACAAAATGCTTAATAACATTCCTGCACATGCTGCTAAAAATCCAAAACTTCACATGTACATAAAGAGTCTGTACCTGAAGACATCTATATGTTTATATTCAGTTATACACCTTGCGCCAATCAATATCAATTTTTACATTTTGACGTACTGCACGGTGCCCTTTTAACGAATCTGATTGAAAATTGGCTAGAAAAGACTCAAGACATTGATCTTACTCTATCCCTATTTTTGTGACTTTCCTTCGAAGGGCGTGGCTATTACGGTGCCGCAGAGTCTGATTATTCTCCGTGGCAACAAAAGTTCCTGCAAAATGATTCAGATGATCCATCTTCTCGAAATTTTTCACATTTGAGGATATTCAGGCCCTGAAGACGGCTGCCAACTTATTTTTGATCGCAGTGGTAGCGCCACCAACTGGTTAAAACAAATACAAATTATTTTCGTTGATTTTTTTCTCCGGGCAGGTTAACAAAATCTACCTTACATTTGCTCGGATGAGTGTTTAGGCCTTGAGGATGTCACAATACGAAAGTCTTTCGCCTTCTTCAGAGTGTCACATGATGGTGTCTTGTGGCCCGTCTTTATCAGCTGATGTTCCATGAGGGCGTGACTTACCTGTCACAAGAATGAAGGCAAGTCACGCCCCCCGCTGTCCGTTCACTCCGCCAAAATGCTGCTCCAGGTGGTAGAGAGGATGAAGGCTCCCTTGTCTCTGTTCATGGTTTTTATGCCTCGCTTGCAGATCTCAATGGCCTCTCTGATCCAGCGCTGTTGTTTGTTCTCTTCGGTGCGGATGACCCTGCCCTTCTCCCGGTCCATGATGTGGTTTTCCCTTTTGCAGTGGTCAGTGATTGCTGATTTGTAATGTTCATGTTGTGCTTGTTCTTTTACTGCTCTGATTTTTTCATTTTTTTGACAGGTAAGTCACACCCTCATGGAACATCAGCTGATAAAGACGGGTCTCAAGACACCATCATGCGACACTCTGAAGAAGGCAAAAGACTCGCCGAAACATGTCAGGTAAAAAATTAACCTAAAACATAATTGTCTGCTTTTAATGAATCAGTCAAATATCAATAATAAGAAGACAAAATGAACCTAATACAAATAAATGAATGCTTAATAACTCCCCTGCACATGCTCCTAAAAATCCAAACCTTCACCTGTAAATAAAACGTCCCGACCTGAAGACATCTTAATGTTATTATTTTGTTATACACACAGCGCCGCCAAGTGGAATCAAAAATTTGTTTTTATTTTAATTTTCACGTACTGCACGGTGCCCTTTTGACGAATCCGACTGAAAATTAGTCAGAAAAGACTCAAGACAATGATCTTACTCTCTGCCGAATTTTGTGACGTTTTGGCAAAAGGCGTGGCTATTACGGTGCTGAAAAGTCCGATTGTACTCTGTGGCAACAAAAGCTCCGGCAACATGACTCAGATGATCCTATCTTCTCGAAGTTGTACACATTTGAGGATACTTCAGCCCAGAAGACATCTACCAACTTATTTTACATCGTAGTAGTAGCGCCACCAACTGGTAAAAGCTAATACAAGTTATTTTCTTGGATGTTTTTCTCCGTGCAACTCAACAAGGTCGCCCTCATATATGCTCGGATGACTGTTTCGGCCATGAGGATGTCACAATACGAAATTAGTCCTTTTTCGTGAAAAGTTGTGGGAGTGGCATTGCACTGTTCGGCAATAAAACAACGCTGATTATGAGGTTCTAAATATGAACGACAACTCGTGAAACTTTACACACACATCAGGCCGAGCAAATTTATCAATATTTTATACGTTAGTTGTGCAGCTTTTTTTAAATGGCTCGCCATGGCCCTCGAGAAATGTTCAAAAAAGCAGCCCTGATTGAGTGTTTCACCTCGCTTTTTGTAAATTTTATGGAGTACAGTGAACCCTCGGTTATCGCGGTTAATGGGGACCGAGACCACCCGCGAAAACTGAAAATCCGCGAAGTAGCGGCGCACCTTCAAAAATGCTTAAAAAAAATATACAATATATATATATATAGATATATATATATATATATATATATATATATATACGGGGAGAGAGAGAGTGAAATTCATTTTATAACAAAAAAACCAAATTATTATTAAAACGTATTATTTTTTTATTCCCCAGCCATTCTTTTTGTATTTATTTAATTACTCCGACTTTTACCTGCTGGTACGCCGTCCGGTGTGCCCTGTGAAATGAAAGGTGGCATTCTTTATTTATTTATTCATTTATTCATTCATAACTGACAGCCTCGCGCTCCGCTCGTGCCCGGGCGGAAGAGGTGCTCCAATTCGGCTTAACTGTGACACACGCCCGCCCTCCTCCCCCGGAACTTCCATTCTGTTAAACTTAGGGGCCGCTTGGCACCGCCCGTGCCCGGGGAAGGTGCTCCTCTTCGGCTTACTGTGACGCGAGCATGCCCTCCTCCTCCGGAGCTTCCATTCAGTTAAACTTAGGGGCCGCTTGGAACCGCCCGTGCCCGGGGAAGGTGCTCCTCTTCGGCTTACTGTGACGCGAGCATGCCCTCCTCCTCCGGAGCTTCCATTCGGTTAAACTTAGGGGCCGCTTGGAACCGCCCGTGCCCGGGGAAGGTGCTCCTCTTCGGCTTACTGTGACGCGAGCATGCCCTCCTCCTCCGGAGCTTCCATTCGGTTAAACTTAGGGGCCGCTTGGCACCGCCCGTGCCCGGGGAAGGTGCTCCTCTACGGCTTAACTGCCACGCACGCCGGCCGGAGCTCTGGTACGGTCCGAACCGCGCGAAACGTCGCCACCGATCGTGTCCGGGAGAACGTGCTCTTCTTCGTCCACTCTCCTCTTCGCCCACGCTCTTCTTCGGCGCACGCCGGCCGTCTAACCGCTCCAGCGCCCCATTTGAGGATATTCAGGCCCTGAAGACGGCTGCCAACTTATTTTTGATCGCAGTGGTAGCGCCACCAACTGGTTAAAACAAATACAAATTATTTTCGTTGATTTTTTTCTCCGGGCAGGTTAACAAAATCTACCTTACATTTGCTCGGATGAGTGTTTAGGCCTTGAGGATGTCACAATACGAAAGTCTTTCGCCTTCTTCAGAGTGTCACATGATGGTGTCTTGTGGCCCGTCTTTATCAGCTGATGTTCCATGAGGGCGTGACTTACCTGTCACAAGAATGAAGGCAAGTCACGCCCCCCGCTGTCCGTTCACTCCGCCAAAATGCTGCTCCAGGTGGTAGGTGCTCCAATTCGGCTTAACTGTGACACACGCCCGCCCTCCTCCCCCGGAACTTCCATTCTGTTAAACTTAGGGGCCGCTTGGCACCGCCCGTGCCCGGGGAAGGTGCTCCTCTTCGGCTTACTGTGACGTGAGCATGCCCTCCTCCTCCGGAGCTTCCATTCAGTTAAACTTAGGGGCCGCTTGGAACCGCCCGTGCCCGGGGAAGGTGCTCCTCTTCGGCTTACTGTGACGCGAGCATGCCCTCCTCCTCCGGAGCTTCCATTCGGTTAAACTTAGGGGCCGCTTGGAACCGCCCGTGCCCGGGGAAGGTGCTCCTCTTCGGCTTACTGTGACGCGAGCATGCCCTCCTCCTCCGGAGCTTCCATTCGGTTAAACTTAGGGGCCGCTTGGAACCGCCCGTGCCCGGGGAAGGTGCTCCTCTACGGCTTAACTGCCACGCACGCCGGCCGGAGCTCTGGTACGGTCCGAACCGCGCGAAACGTCGCCACCGATCGTGTCCGGGGGAACGTGCTCTTCTTCGTCCACTCTCCTCTTCGCCCACGCTCTTCTTCGGCGCACGCCGGCCGTCTAACCGCTCCAGCGCCCCGTCGTGCCGCTCGGCGAAACTACAATGCCCCCGAATATTTTTTAGACCCGCGAAGCACTGAACCCGCGAAAGGTGAACCGCGAAGTAGCGAGGGTTCACTGTATGTATAAGACCAAGACCTACAAAAAAGTCTCTTGGAGCAATGAGCTAGGTTTTACAGGAAGTCGGCCATTTTGAATTGACTTAAAAGGGGGCGGGTCACCACAATGGACTTTGTGTAGAAATTATTATTGGGGCCCGAGCAGCGACGGCGGCGAGGTCCCTATTGTTTTTGTAGAAATTATTATTAGGGCCTGAGCAGCGACCGCTACGAGGTCCCCATTGTTTTTGTGGAAATTATTATTATTTTTATTATTATTATTATTAGGGCCCGAGCAGTGACCGCTGCGAGGTCCCTATTGTTTTTCTAGAAATTGTTATTAGGGCCCGAGCTGCGACGGCTGCGAGGTCCCTATTGTTTTTGTAGAAAATATTATTACTTTTATTATTATTAATATTATTATTATTATTATTAGGGCCTGAGCAGCGACCGCTGCGAAGTCCCTATTGTTTTTGTAGAAATTATTATTATTATTATTTTTCCGATTGTTCGATCGCATTTTTGCCCCCCGAAACATGCACAAAAACTCACCAAACTTGGCAGTCTCATCGGGCATGGCGAAAAATTTGATATTTTAACGTCTAATATGAACAGGAAGTGAGTTATGAATTTTTGAAAGTCCGACTTTTGCCCTTTTTTGCATGTTTACAGGGGTCATTCTTTTGCACCCTGATCCTAAAGGCTTCATCTGATTGCCTTAAAATTCTGTCTGTAGCATCTGAAGACCTGGGACAAACACTGGGGCTAAAATTTTTTGTTTCCGAAATACTATATGACGGGGGCGGGGCTTCAAAGTTTTCACTTAAGATTTCCTTCGCCGCAATGGACAAAATGCTTAATAACATTCCTGCACATGCTGCTAAAAATCCAAAACTTCACATGTACATAAAGAGTCTGTACCTGAAGACATCTATATGTTTATATTCAGTTATACACCTTGCGCCAATCAATATCAATTTTTACATTTTGACGTACTGCACGGTGCCCTTTTAACGAATCTGATTGAAAATTGGCTAGAAAAGACTCAAGACATTGATCTTACTCTATCCCTATTTTTGTGACTTTCCTTCGAAGGGCGTGGCTATTACGGTGCCGCAGAGTCTGATTATTCTCCGTGGCAACAAAAGTTCCTGCAAAATGATTCAGATGATCCATCTTCTCGAAATTTTTCACATTTGAGGATATTCAGGCCCTGAAGACGGCTGCCAACTTATTTTTGATCGCAGTGGTAGCGCCACCAACTGGTTAAAACAAATACAAATTATTTTCGTTGATTTTTTTCTCCGGGCAGGTTAACAAAATCTACCTTACATTTGCTCGGATGAGTGTTTAGGCCTTGAGGATGTCACAATACGAAAGTCTTTCGCCTTCTTCAGAGTGTCACATGATGGTGTCTTGTGGCCCGTCTTTATCAGCTGATGTTCCATGAGGGCGTGACTTACCTGTCACAAGAATGAAGGCAAGTCACGCCCCCCGCTGTCCGTTCACTCCGCCAAAATGCTGCTCCAGGTGGTAGAGAGGATGAAGGCTCCCTTGTCTCTGTTCATGGTTTTTATGCCTCGCTTGCA
This sequence comes from Idiotropiscis lumnitzeri, assembly GCF_059441095.1. Taxonomy (NCBI): domain Eukaryota; kingdom Metazoa; phylum Chordata; class Actinopteri; order Syngnathiformes; family Syngnathidae; genus Idiotropiscis; species Idiotropiscis lumnitzeri. Next base: position 135,366 of record NW_028283695.1, read on the forward strand.
GATCTCAATGGCCTCTCTGATCCAGCGCTGTTGTTTGTTCTCTTCGGTGCGGATGACCCTGCCCTTCTCCCGGTCCATGATGTGGTTTTCCCTTTTGCAGTGGTCAGTGATTGCTGATTTGTAATGTTCATGTTGTGCTTGTTCTTTTACTGCTCTGATTTTTTCATTTTTTTGACAGGTAAGTCACACCCTCATGGAACATCAGCTGATAAAGACGGGTCTCAAGACACCATCATGCGACACTCTGAAGAAGGCAAAAGACTCGCCGAAACATGTCAGGTAAAAAATTAACCTAAAACATAATTGTCTGCTTTTAATGAATCAGTCAAATATCAATAATAAGAAGACAAAATGAACCTAATACAAATAAATGAATGCTTAATAACTCCCCTGCACATGCTCCTAAAAATCCAAACCTTCACCTGTAAATAAAACGTCCCGACCTGAAGACATCTTAATGTTATTATTTTGTTATACACACAGCGCCGCCAAGTGGAATCAAAAATTTGTTTTTATTTTAATTTTCACGTACTGCACGGTGCCCTTTTGACGAATCCGACTGAAAATTAGTCAGAAAAGACTCAAGACAATGATCTTACTCTCTGCCGAATTTTGTGACGTTTTGGCAAAAGGCGTGGCTATTACGGTGCTGAAAAGTCCGATTGTACTCTGTGGCAACAAAAGCTCCGGCAACATGACTCAGATGATCCTATCTTCTCGAAGTTGTACACATTTGAGGATACTTCAGCCCAGAAGACATCTACCAACTTATTTTACATCGTAGTAGTAGCGCCACCAACTGGTAAAAGCTAATACAAGTTATTTTCTTGGATGTTTTTCTCCGTGCAACTCAACAAGGTCGCCCTCATATATGCTCGGATGACTGTTTCGGCCATGAGGATGTCACAATACGAAATTAGTCCTTTTTCGTGAAAAGTTGTGGGAGTGGCATTGCACTGTTCGGCAATAAAACAACGCTGATTATGAGGTTCTAAATATGAACGACAACTCGTGAAACTTTACACACACATCAGGCCGAGCAAATTTATCAATATTTTATACGTTAGTTGTGCAGCTTTTTTTAAATGGCTCGCCATGGCCCTCGAGAAATGTTCAAAAAAGCAGCCCTGATTGAGTGTTTCACCTCGCTTTTTGTAAATTTTATGGAGTACAGTGAACCCTCGGTTATCGCGGTTAATGGGGACCGAGACCACCCGCGAAAACTGAAAATCCGCGAAGTAGCGGCGCACCTTCAAAAATGCTTAAAAAAAATATACAATATATATATATATAGATATATATATATATATATATATATATATATATACGGGGAGAGAGAGAGTGAAATTCATTTTATAACAAAAAAACCAAATTATTATTAAAACGTATTATTTTTTTATTCCCCAGCCATTCTTTTTGTATTTATTTAATTACTCCGACTTTTACCTGCTGGTACGCCGTCCGGTGTGCCCTGTGAAATGAAAGGTGGCATTCTTTATTTATTTATTCATTTATTCATTCATAACTGACAGCCTCGCGCTCCGCTCGTGCCCGGGCGGAAGAGGTGCTCCAATTCGGCTTAACTGTGACACACGCCCGCCCTCCTCCCCCGGAACTTCCATTCTGTTAAACTTAGGGGCCGCTTGGCACCGCCCGTGCCCGGGGAAGGTGCTCCTCTTCGGCTTACTGTGACGCGAGCATGCCCTCCTCCTCCGGAGCTTCCATTCAGTTAAACTTAGGGGCCGCTTGGAACCGCCCGTGCCCGGGGAAGGTGCTCCTCTTCGGCTTACTGTGACGCGAGCATGCCCTCCTCCTCCGGAGCTTCCATTCGGTTAAACTTAGGGGCCGCTTGGAACCGCCCGTGCCCGGGGAAGGTGCTCCTCTTCGGCTTACTGTGACGCGAGCATGCCCTCCTCCTCCGGAGCTTCCATTCGGTTAAACTTAGGGGCCGCTTGGCACCGCCCGTGCCCGGGGAAGGTGCTCCTCTACGGCTTAACTGCCACGCACGCCGGCCGGAGCTCTGGTACGGTCCGAACCGCGCGAAACGTCGCCACCGATCGTGTCCGGGAGAACGTGCTCTTCTTCGTCCACTCTCCTCTTCGCCCACGCTCTTCTTCGGCGCACGCCGGCCGTCTAACCGCTCCAGCGCCCCATTTGAGGATATTCAGGCCCTGAAGACGGCTGCCAACTTATTTTTGATCGCAGTGGTAGCGCCACCAACTGGTTAAAACAAATACAAATTATTTTCGTTGATTTTTTTCTCCGGGCAGGTTAACAAAATCTACCTTACATTTGCTCGGATGAGTGTTTAGGCCTTGAGGATGTCACAATACGAAAGTCTTTCGCCTTCTTCAGAGTGTCACATGATGGTGTCTTGTGGCCCGTCTTTATCAGCTGATGTTCCATGAGGGCGTGACTTACCTGTCACAAGAATGAAGGCAAGTCACGCCCCCCGCTGTCCGTTCACTCCGCCAAAATGCTGCTCCAGGTGGTAGGTGCTCCAATTCGGCTTAACTGTGACACACGCCCGCCCTCCTCCCCCGGAACTTCCATTCTGTTAAACTTAGGGGCCGCTTGGCACCGCCCGTGCCCGGGGAAGGTGCTCCTCTTCGGCTTACTGTGACGTGAGCATGCCCTCCTCCTCCGGAGCTTCCATTCAGTTAAACTTAGGGGCCGCTTGGAACCGCCCGTGCCCGGGGAAGGTGCTCCTCTTCGGCTTACTGTGACGCGAGCATGCCCTCCTCCTCCGGAGCTTCCATTCGGTTAAACTTAGGGGCCGCTTGGAACCGCCCGTGCCCGGGGAAGGTGCTCCTCTTCGGCTTACTGTGACGCGAGCATGCCCTCCTCCTCCGGAGCTTCCATTCGGTTAAACTTAGGGGCCGCTTGGAACCGCCCGTGCCCGGGGAAGGTGCTCCTCTACGGCTTAACTGCCACGCACGCCGGCCGGAGCTCTGGTACGGTCCGAACCGCGCGAAACGTCGCCACCGATCGTGTCCGGGGGAACGTGCTCTTCTTCGTCCACTCTCCTCTTCGCCCACGCTCTTCTTCGGCGCACGCCGGCCGTCTAACCGCTCCAGCGCCCCGTCGTGCCGCTCGGCGAAACTACAATGCCCCCGAATATTTTTTAGACCCGCGAAGCACTGAACCCGCGAAAGGTGAACCGCGAAGTAGCGAGGGTTCACTGTATGTATAAGACCAAGACCTACAAAAAAGTCTCTTGGAGCAATGAGCTAGGTTTTACAGGAAGTCGGCCATTTTGAATTGACTTAAAAGGGGGCGGGTCACCACAATGGACTTTGTGTAGAAATTATTATTGGGGCCCGAGCAGCGACGGCGGCGAGGTCCCTATTGTTTTTGTAGAAATTATTATTAGGGCCTGAGCAGCGACCGCTACGAGGTCCCCATTGTTTTTGTGGAAATTATTATTATTTTTATTATTATTATTATTAGGGCCCGAGCAGTGACCGCTGCGAGGTCCCTATTGTTTTTCTAGAAATTGTTATTAGGGCCCGAGCTGCGACGGCTGCGAGGTCCCTATTGTTTTTGTAGAAAATATTATTACTTTTATTATTATTAATATTATTATTATTATTATTAGGGCCTGAGCAGCGACCGCTGCGAAGTCCCTATTGTTTTTGTAGAAATTATTATTATTATTATTTTTCCGATTGTTCGATCGCATTTTTGCCCCCCGAAACATGCACAAAAACTCACCAAACTTGGCAGTCTCATCGGGCATGGCGAAAAATTTGATATTTTAACGTCTAATATGAACAGGAAGTGAGTTATGAATTTTTGAAAGTCCGACTTTTGCCCTTTTTTGCATGTTTACAGGGGTCATTCTTTTGCACCCTGATCCTAAAGGCTTCATCTGATTGCCTTAAAATTCTGTCTGTAGCATCTGAAGACCTGGGACAAACACTGGGGCTAAAATTTTTTGTTTCCGAAATACTATATGACGGGGGCGGGTCTTCAAAGTTTTCACTTAAGATTTCCTTCGCCGCAATGGACAAAATGCTTAATAACTCTCCTGCACATGCTGCTAAAAATCCAAAACTTCACATGTACATAAAAAGTCTGTACCTGAAGACATCTATATGTTTATATTCAGTTATACACCTTGCGCCAATCAATATCATTTTTTACATTTTGACGTACTGCACGGTGCCCTTTTAACGAATCTGATTGAAAATTGGCTAGAAAAGACTCAAGACATTGATCTTACTCTATCCCTATTTTTGTGACTTTCCTTCGAAGGGCGTGGCTATTACGGTGCCGCAGAGTCTGATTATTCTCAGTGGCAACAAAAGTTCCTGCAAAATGATTCAGATGATCCATCTTCTCGAAATTTTTCACATTTGAGGATATTCAGGCCCTGAAGACGGCTGCCAACTTATTTTTGATCGCAGTGGTAGCGCCACCAACTGGTTAAAACAAATACAAATTATTTTCGTTGATGTTTTTCTCCGGGCAGGTGAACAAAATCTACCTTATATTTGCTCGGATGAGTGTTTAGGCCTTGAGCATGTCACAATACGAAAGTCTTTCGCCTTCTTCAGAGTGTCACATGATGCTGTCTTGTGACCCGTCTTTATCAGCTGATGTTCCATGAGGGCGTGACTTACCTGTCACAAGAATGAAGGCAAGTCACGCCCCCCGCTGTCCGTTCACTCCGCCAAAATGCTGCTCCAGGTGGTAGAGAGGATGAAGGCTCCCTTGTCTCTGTTCATGGTTTTTATGCCTCGCTTGCAGATCTCAATGGCCTCTCTGATCCAGCGCTGTTGTTTGTTCTCTTCGGTGCGGATGACCCTGCCCTTCTCCCGGTCCATGATGTGGTTTTCCCTTTTGCAGTGGTCAGTGATTGCTGATTTGTAATGTTCATGTTGTGCTTGTTCTTTTACTGCTCTGATTTTTTCATTTTTTTGACAGGTAAGTCACACCCTCATGGAACATCAGCTGATAAAGACGGGTCTCAAGACACCATCATGCGACACTCTGAAGAAGGCAAAAGACTCGCCGAAACATGTCAGGTAAAAAATTAACCTAAAACATAATTGTCTGCTTTTAATGAATCAGTCAAATATCAATAATAAGAAGACAAAATGAACCTAATACAAATAAATGAATGCTTAATAACTCCCCTGCACATGCTCCTAAAAATCCAAACCTTCACCTGTAAATAAAACGTCCCGACCTGAAGACATCTTAATGTTATTATTTTGTTATACACACAGCGCCGCCAAGTGGAATCAAAAATTTGTTTTTATTTTAATTTTCACGTACTGCACGGTGCCCTTTTGACGAATCCGACTGAAAATTAGTCAGAAAAGACTCAAGACAATGATCTTACTCTCTGCCGAATTTTGTGACGTTTTGGCAAAAGGCGTGGCTATTACGGTGCTGAAAAGTCCGATTGTACTCTGTGGCAACAAAAGCTCCGGCAACATGACTCAGATGATCCTATCTTCTCGAAGTTGTACACATTTGAGGATACTTCAGCCCAGAAGACATCTACCAACTTATTTTACATCGTAGTAGTAGCGCCACCAACTGGTAAAAGCTAATACAAGTTATTTTCTTGGATGTTTTTCTCCGTGCAACTCAACAAGGTCGCCCTCATATATGCTCGGATGACTGTTTCGGCCATGAGGATGTCACAATACGAAATTAGTCCTTTTTCGTGAAAAGTTGTGGGAGTGGCATTGCACTGTTCGGCAATAAAACAACGCTGATTATGAGGTTCTAAATATGAACGACAACTCGTGAAACTTTACACACACATCAGGCCGAGCAAATTTATCAATATTTTATACGTTAGTTGTGCAGCTTTTTTGAAATGGCTCGCCATGGCCCTCGAGAAATGTTCAAAAAAGCAGCCCTGATTGAGTGTTTCACCTCGCTTTTTGTAAATTTTATGGAGTACAGTGAACCCTCGGTTATCGAGACCACCCGCGAAAACTGAAAATCCGCGAAGTAGCGGCGCACCTTCAAAAATGCTTAAAAAAAATATACAATATATATATATATAGATATATATATATATATATATATATATATATACGGGGAGAGAGAGAGTGAAATTCATTTTATAACAAAAAAACCAAATTATTATTAAAACGTATTATTTTTTTATTCCCCAGCCATTCTTTTTGTATTTATTTAATTACTCCGACTTTTACCTGCTGGTACGCCGTCCGGTGTGCCCTGTGAAATGAAAGGTGGCATTCTTTATTTATTTATTCATTTATTCATTCATAACTGACAGCCTCGCGCTCCGCTCGTGCCCGGGCGGAAGAGGTGCTCCAATTCGGCTTAACTGTGACACACGCCCGCCCTCCTCCCCCGGAACTTCCATTCTGTTAAACTTAGGGGCCGCTTGGCACCGCCCGTGCCCGGGGAAGGTGCTCCTCTTCGGCTTACTGTGACGCGAGCATGCCCTCCTCCTCCGGAGCTTCCATTCAGTTAAACTTAGGGGCCGCTTGGAACCGCCCGTGCCCGGGGAAGGTGCTCCTCTTCGGCTTACTGTGACGCGAGCATGCCCTCCTCCTCCGGAGCTTCCATTCGGTTAAACTTAGGGGCCGCTTGGAACCGCCCGTGCCCGGGGAAGGTGCTCCTCTTCGGCTTACTGTGACGCGAGCATGCCCTCCTCCTCCGGAGCTTCCATTCGGTTAAACTTAGGGGCCGCTTGGCACCGCCCGTGCCCGGGGAAGGTGCTCCTCTACGGCTTAACTGCCACGCACGCCGGCCGGAGCTCTGGTACGGTCCGAACCGCGCGAAACGTCGCCACCGATCGTGTCCGGGAGAACGTGCTCTTCTTCGTCCACTCTCCTCTTCGCCCACGCTCTTCTTCGGCGCACGCCGGCCGTCTAACCGCTCCAGCGCCCCGTCGTGCCGCTCGGCGAAACTACAATGCCCCCGAATATTTTTTAGACCCGCGAAGCACTGAACCCGCGAAAGGTGAACCGCGAAGTAGCGAGGGTTCACTGTATGTATAAGACCAAGACCTACAAAAAAGTCTCTTGGAGCAATGAGCTAGGTTTTACAGGAAGTCGGCCATTTTGAATTTACCTAAAAGGGGGCGGGTCACCACAATGGACTTTGTGTAGAAATTATTATTGGGGCCCGAGCAGCGACGGCGGCGAGGTCCCTATTGTTTTTGTAGAAATTATTAATAGGGCCTGAGCAGCGACCGCTACGAGGTCCCCATTGTTTTTGTGGAAATTATTATTATTTTTATTATTATTATTATTAGGGCCCGAGCAGTGACCGCTGCGAGGTCCCTATTGTTTTTCTAGAAATTGTTATTAGGGCCCGAGCTGCGACGGCTGCGAGGTCCCTATTGTTTTTGTAGAAAATATTATTACTTTTATTATTATTAATATTATTATTATTATTATTAGGGCCTGAGCAGCGACCGCTGCGAAGTCCCTATTGTTTTTGTAGAAATTATTATTATTATTATTTTTCCGATTGTTCGATCGCATTTTTGACCCCCGAAACATGCACAAAAACTCACCAAACTTGGCAGTCTCATCGGGCATGGCGAAAAATTTGATATTTTAACGTCTAATATGAACAGGAAGTGAGTTATGAATTTTTGAAAGTCCGACTTTTGCCCTTTTTTGCATGTTTACAGGGGTCATTCTTTTGCACCCTGATCCTAAAGGCTTCATCTGATTGCCTTAAAATTCTGTCTGTAGCATCTGAAGACCTGGGACAAACACTGGGGCTAAAATTTTTTGTTTCCGAAATACTATATGACGGGGGCGGGTCTTCAAAGTTTTCACTTAAGATTTCCTTCGCCGCAATGGACAAAATGCTTAATAACTCTCCTGCACATGCTGCTAAAAATCCAAAACTTCACATGTACATAAAAAGTCTGTACCTGAAGACATCTATATGTTTATATTCAGTTATACACCTTGCGCCAATCAATATCTATTTTTACATTTTGACGTACTGCACGGTGCCCTTTTAACGAATCTGATTGAAAATTGGCTAGAAAAGACTCAAGACGTTGATCTTACTCTATCCCTATTTTTGTGACTTTCCTTCGAAGGGCGTGGCTATTACGGTGCCGCAGAGTCTGATTATTCTCCGTGGCAACAAAAGTTCCTGCAAAATGATTCAGATGATCCATCTTCTCAAAATTTTTCACATTTGAGGATATTCAGGCCCTGAAGACGGCTGCCAACTTATTTTTGATCGCAGTGGTAGCGCCACCAACTGGTTAAAACAAATACAAATTATTTTCGTTGATGTTTTTCTCCGGGCAGGTGAACAAAATCTACCTTATATTTGCTCGGATGAGTGTTTAGGCCTTGAGCATGTCACAATACGAAAGTCTTTCGCCTTCTTCAGAGTGTCACATGATGCTGTCTTGTGTCCCGTCTTTATCAGCTGATGTTCCATGAGGGCGTGACTTACCTGTCACAAGAATGAAGGCAAGTCACGCCCCCCGCTGTCCGTTCACTCCGCCAAGATGCTGGTCCAGGTGGTAGAGAGGATGAAGGCTCCCTTGTCTCTGTTCATGGTTTTTATGCCTCGCTTGCAGATCTCAATGGCCTCTCTGATCCAGCGCTGTTGTTTGTTCTCTTCTGTGCGGATGACCCTGCCCTTCTCCCGGTCCATGATGTGGTTTTCCCTTTTGCAGTGGTCAGTGATTGCTGATTTGTAATGTTCATGTTGTGCTTGTTCTTTTACTGCTCTGATTTTTTTCATTTTTTTGACAGGTAAGTCACACCCTCATGGAACATCAGCTCAAGACACCATCATGCGACACTCTGAAGAAGGCGAAAGACTCGCCGAAACATGTCAGGTAAAAAATTAACCTAAAACATAATTGTCTGCTTTTAATGAATCAGTCAAATATCAATAATAAGAAGACAAAATGAACCTAATACAAATAAATGAATGCTTAATAACTCCCCTGCACATGCTCCTAAAAATCCAAACCTTCACCTGTAAATAAAACGTCCCGACCTGAAGACATCGTAATGTTATTATTTTGTTATACACACAGTGCCGCCAAGTGGAATCAAAAATTTGTTTTTATTTTAATTTTCACGTACTGCACGGTGCCCTTTTGACGAATCCGACTGAAAATTAGTCAGAAAAGACTCAAGACAATGATCTTACTCTGCCGAATTTTGTGACGTTTTGGCAAAAGGCGTGGCTATTACGGTGCTGAAAAGTCCGATTGTACTCTGTGGCAACAAAAGCTCCAGCAACATGACTCAGATGATCCTATCTTCTCGAAGTTGTACACATTTGAGGATACTTCAGCCCTGAAGACATCTACCAACTTATTTTTCATCGTAGTAGTAGCGCCACCAACTGGTAAAAGCTAATACAAGTTATTTTCTTGGATGTTTTTCTCCGTGCAACTCAACAAGGTCGCCCTCATATATGCTCGGATGACTGTTTCGGCCATGAGGATGTCACAATACGAAATTCGTGATTTTTCGTGAAAAGTTGTGGGAGTGGCATTGCACTGTTCGGCAATAAAACAACGCTAATTATGAGGTTCTAAATATGAACGACAACTCGTGAAACTTTACACACACATCAGGCCGAGCAAATTTATCAATATTTTATACGTTAGTTGTGCAGCTTTTTTGAAATGGCTCGCCATGGCCCTCGAGAAATGTTCAAAAAAGCAGCCCTGGTTGAGTGTTTCACCTCGCTTTTTGTAAATTTTATGGAGTACAGTGAACCCTCGGTTATTGCGGTTAATGGGGACCGAGACCACCCGCAAAAACTGAAAATCCGCGAAGTAGCGGCGCACCTTCAAAAATGCTTAAAAAAAATATACAATATATATAATAAATATATAAATATATATATATATATATCTATATATATATATATATATATATAGATATATATATATATATATACGGGGAGAGAGAGAGTGAAATTCATGTTATAACAAAAAAACCAAATTATTATTAAAACGTATTATTTTTTTATTCCCCAGCCATTCTTTTTGTATTTATTTAATTACTCCGACTTTTACCTGCTGGTACGCCGTCCGGTGTGCCCTGTGAAATGAAAGGTGGCATTCTTTATTTATTTATTCATTTATTCATTCATAACTGACAGCCTCGCGCTCCGCTCGTGCCCGGGCAGAAGAGGTGCTCCAATTCGGCTTAACTGTGACACACGCCCGCCCTCCTCCCCCGGAGCTTCCATTCGGTTAAACTTAGGGGCCGCTTGGCACCGCCGTGCCCGGGGAAGGTGCTCCTCTTCGGCTTACTGTGACGCGAGCATGCCCTCCTCCTCCGGAGCTTCCATTCGGTTAAACTTAGGGGCCGCTTGGAACCGCCCGTGCCCGGGGAAGGTGCTTCTCTTCGGCTTACTGTGACGCGAGCATGCCCTCCTCCTCCGGAGCTTCCATTCGGTTAAACTTAGGGGCCGCTTGGAACCGCCCGTGCCCGGGGAAGGTGCTCCTCTTCGGCTTACTGTGACGCGAACATGCCCTCCTCCTCCGGAGCTTCCATTCGGTTAAACTTAGGGGCCGCTTGGCACCGCCCGTGCCCGGGGAAGGTGCTCCTCTACGGCTTAACTGCCACGCACGCCGGCCGGAGCTCTGGTACGGTCCGAACCGCGCGAAACGTTGCCACCGATCGTGTCCGGGGGAACGTGCTCTTCTTCGTCCACTCTCCTCTTCGCCCACGCTCTTCTTCGGCGCACGCCGGCCGTCTAACCGCTCCAGCGCCCCGTCGTGCCGCTTGGCGAAACTACAATGCCCCCGAATATTTTTTAGACCCGCGAAGCACTGAACCCGCGAAAGGTGAACCGCGAAGTAGCGAGGGTTCACTGTATGTATAAGACCAAGACCTACAAAAAAGTCTCTTGGAGCAATGAGCTAGGTTTTACAGGAAGTCGGCCATTTTGAATTTACTTAAAAGGGGGCGGGTCACCACAATGGACTTTGTGTAGAAATTATTATTGGGGCCCGAGCAGCGACCGCGGCGAGGTCCCTATTGTTTTTGTCGAAAATATTATTACTTTTATTATTATTATTATTATTATTATTATTAGGGCCTGAGCAGCGACCGCTGCGAAGTCCCTATTGTTTTTGTAGAAATTAGTATTATTATTATTTTTCCGATTGTTCGATCGCATTTTTGACCCCCGAAACATGCACAAAAACTCACCAAACTTGGCAGTCTCATCGGGCATGGCGAAAAATTTTATATTTTGTAACGTCTAATATGAACAGGAAGTGAGTTATGAATTTTTGAAAGTCCGACTTTTGCCCTTTTTTGCATGTTTACAGGGGTCATTCTTTTGCACCCTGATCCTAAAGGCTTCATCTGATTGCCTTAAAGTTCTGTCTGGAGCATCTTAAGACCTGGGACAAACACTGGGGCTAAAATTTTTTGTTTCCGAAATACTATATGACGGGGGCGGGGCTTCAAAGTTTTCACTTAAGATTTCCTTCGCCGCAATGGACAAAATGCTTAATAACTCTCCTGCACATGCTGCTAAAAATCCAAAACTTCACATGTACATAAAGAGTCGGTATCTGAAGACATCTATATGTTTATATTCAGTTATACACCTTGCGCCAATCAATATCAATTTTTACATTTTGACGTACTGCACGGTGCCCTTTTAACGAATCCGATTGAAAATTGGCTAGAAAAGACTCAAGACATTGATCTTACTCTATCCCTATTTTTACGACTTTCCTTCAAAGGGCGTGGCTATTACGGTGCCGCAGAGTCTGATTATTCTCCGTGGCAACAAAAGTTCCTGCAAAATGATTCAGATGATCCATCTTCTGGAAATCTTTCACATTTGAGGATATTCAGGCCCTGAAGACGGCTGCCAACTTATTTTTGATCGCAGTGGTAGTGCCACCAACTGGTTAAAACAAATACAAATTATTTTCGTTGATGTTTTTCTCCGGGCAGGTGAACAAAATCTACCTTATATTTGCTCGGATGAGTGTTTAGGCCTTGAGCATGTCACAATACGAAAGTCTTTCGCCTTCTTCAGAGTGTCACATGATGCTGTCTTGTGACCCGTCTTTATCAGCTGATGTTCCATGAGGGCGTGACTTACCTGTCACAAGAATGAAGGCAAGTCACGCCCCCCGCTGTCCGTTCACTCCGCCAAGATGCTGGTCCAGGTGGTAGAGAGGATGAAGGCTCCCTTGTCTCTGTTCATGGTTTTTATGCCTCGCTTGCAGATCTCAATGGCCTCTCTGATCCAGCGCTGTTGTTTGTTCTCTTCTGTGCGGATGACCCTGCCCTTCTCCCGGTCCATGATGTGGTTTTCCCTTTTGCAGTGGTCAGTGATTGCTGATTTGTAATGTTCATGTTGTGCTTGTTCTTTTACTGCTCTGATTTTTTCATTTTTTTGACAGGTAAGTCACACCCTCATGGAACATCAGCTCAAGACACCATCATGCGACACTCTGAAGAAGGCGAAAGACTCGCCGAAACATGTCAGGTAAAAAATTAACCTAAAACATAATTGTCTGCTTTTAATGAATCAGTCAAATATCAATAATAAGAAGACAAAATGAACCTAATACAAATAAATGAATGCTTAATAACTCCCCTGCACATGCTCCTAAAAATCCAAACCTTCACCTGTAAATAAAACGTCCCGACCTGAAGACATCTTAATGTTATTATTTTGTTATACACACAGTGCCGCCAAGTGGAATCAAAAATTTGTTTTTATTTTAATTTTCACGTACTGCACGGTGCCCTTTTGACGAATCCGACTGAAAATGAGTCAGAAAAGATTCAAGACAATGATCTTACTCTCTGCCGAATTTTGTGACGTTTTGGCAAAAGGCGTGGCTATTAAGGTGCTGAAAAGTCCGATTGTACTCTGTGGCAACAAAAGCTCCGGCAACATGACTCAGATGATCCTATCTTCTCGAAGTTGTACACATTTGAGGATACTTCAGCCCTGAAGACATCTACCAACTTATTTTACATCGTAGTAGTAGCGCCACCAACTGGTAAAAGCTAATACAAGTTATTTTCTTGGATGTTTTTCTCCGTGCAACTCAACAAGGTCGCCCTCATATATGCTCGGATGACTGTTTCGGCCATGAGGATGTCACAATACGAAATTCGTCCTTTTTCATGAAAAGTTGTGGGAGTGGCATTGCACTGTTCGGCAATAAAACAAAGCTGATTATGAGGTTCTAAATATGAACGACAACTTGTAAAACTTTACACACACATCAGGCCGAGCAAATTTATCAATATTTTATACGTTAGTTGTGCAGCTTTTTTTAAATGGCTCGCCATGGCCCTCGAGAAATGTTAAAAAAAGCAGCTCTGGTTGAGTGTTTCACCTCGCTTTTTTAAAATTTTATGGAGTACAGTGAACCCTCGGTTATCGCGGTTAACGGGGACCAAGACCACCCGCGAAAACTGAAAATCCGCGAAGTAGCGGCGCACCTTCAAAAATGCTTAAAAAAAATAAACAGGTCACTGCTCGGGCCCTAATAATAATAATAATAATAATTTCCACAAAAACAATGGGGACCTCGTAGCGGTCGCTGCTCGGGCCCTAATAATAATTTCTACAAAAACAATAGGGACCTCGCCGCGGTCGCTGCTCGGGCCCCAATAATAATTTCTACACAAAGTCCATTGTGGTGACCCGCCCCCTTTTAAGTAAATTCAAAATGGCCGACTTCCTGTAAAACCTAGCTCATTGCTCCAAGAGTCTTTTTTGTAGGTCTTGGTCTTATACATACAGTGAACCCTCGCTACTTGGCGGTTCACCTTTCGCGGGTTCAGTGCTTCGCGGGTCTAAAAAATATTCGGGGGCATTGTAGTTTCGCCGAGCGGCACGACGGGGCGCTGGAGCGGTTAGACGGCCGGCGTGCGCCAAAGAAGAGCGTGGGCAAAGAGGAGAGTGGACGAAGAAGAGCACGTTCCCCCGGACACGATCGGTGGCGACGTTTCGCGCGGTTCGGACAGTACCAGAGCTCCGGCCGGCGTGCGTGGCAGTTAAGCCGTAGAGGAGCACCTTCCCCGGGCACGGGCGGTTCCAAGCGTCCCCTAAGTTTAACCGAATGGAAGCTCCGGAGGAGGAGGGCATGCTCGCGTCACAGTAAGCCGAAGAGGAGCACCTTCCCCGGCCACGGGCGGTTCCAAGCGGCCCCTAAGTTTAACCGAATGGAAGCTCCGGAGGAGGAGGGCATGCTCGCGTCACAGTAAGCCGAAGAGGAGCACCTTCCCCGGGCACGGGCGGTGCCAAGCGGCCCCTAAGTTTAACCGAATGGAAGCTCCGGGGGAGGAGGGTGGGCGTGTGTCACAGTTAAGCCGAATTGGAGCACCTCTTCCGCCCGGGAACGAGCGGAGCGCGAAGCTGTCAGTTATGAATGAATAAATAAATAAAGAAAGAAAGAATGGCACCTTTCATTTCACAGGGCACACCAGACGGCGTACCAGCAGGTAAAAGTCTGAGTAATTAAATAAATACAAAAAGAATGGCTGGGGAATAAAAAAATAATACGTTTTAATAATAATTTGGTTTTTTTGTTATAACATCAATTTCACTCTCTCTCTCTCTCCCCGTATATATATATTTATATATTTATTATATATATTGTATTTTTTTTTTAAGCATTTTTGAAGGTGCGCCGCTACTTCGCGGATTTTCAGTTTTCGCGGGTGGTCTCGGTCCCCATTAACCGCGATAACCGAGGGTTCACTGTACTCCATAAAATTTACAAAAAGCGAGGTGAAACACTCAACCAGGGCTGCTTTTTTTAACATTTCTCGAGGGCCATGGCGAGCCATTTCAAAATAGCTGCACAACTAACGTATAAAATATTTATAAATTTGCTCTGCCTGATGTGTGTGTAAAGTTTCACGAGTTGTCGTTCATATTTAGAACCTCATAATCAGCGTTGTTTTATTGCCGAACAGTGCAATGCCACTCCCACAACTTTTCACGAAAAAGGATGAATTTCGTATTGTGACATCCTCATGGCCGAAACAGTCATCCGAGCATATATGAGGGCGACCTTGTTGAGTTGCACGGAGAAAAACATCCAAAAAAATAACTTGTATTAGCTTTTACCAGTTGGTGGCGCTACTACTACGATGAAAAATAAGTTGGTGGATGTCTTCAGGGCTGAAGTATCCTCAAATGTGTACAACTTCGAGAAGATAGTATCATCTGAGTAATGTTGCCGGAGCTTTTGTTGCCACAGAGTACAATCGGACTTTTCAGCACCGTAATAGCCACGCCTTTTGCCAAAACGTCACAAAATTCGGCAGAGAGTAAGTGAGTCTTTTCTGACTAATTTTCAGTCGGATTCGTCAAAAGGGCACCGTGCAGTACGTGAAAATTAAAATAAAAACAAATTTTTGATTCCACTTGGCGGCGCTGTGTGTATAACAAAATAATAACATTAAGATGTCTTCAGGTCGGGACGTTTTATTTACAGGTGAAGGTTTGGATTTTTAGGAGCATGTCCAGGGGAGTTATTAAGCATTCATTTATTTGTATTAGGTTCATTTTGTCTTCTTATTATTGATATTTGACTGATTCATTAAAAGCAGACAATTATGTTTTAGGTTAATTTTTTACCTGACATGTTTCGGCGAGTCTTTCGCCTTCTTCAGAGTGTCGCATGATGGTGTCTTGAGACCCGTCTTTATCAGCTGATGTTCCATGAGGGTACAAATTGCATGAATTTTTTGTTCGGACAGTTCCCGCCTAGAAAGAATTAAAAATACGTTACAATCATAAGTGTTGCTTATATAAAAATGTATCATGTATTAACACATTAATTAGGTGTCTGCTGACCCAGGATTATGTTATTGTTATGTTATGTTATATATCAAAGAGAATGTGGAATGACACTGAACGATGGAAGGTGGAAGGATGTGGAAAGATCGTGAATGACATTGAATGATTTGGAATGACACTGAAAGATTTTGAATAATACTGAATGACACTGAATGAAGTAAAACTCTCTGGGAACGGGCCAATTCAAGATAGCTGCCGCACTGTGGGGGAGGCTTTGGTACCAAATTTGGAAAGAGACCCAAACGGTTGGGTCCATTTTATATCAGTGTGGGGGTGAAACGTTGGTCTCTGCGGAGCTGTCTGAATATTGGAGAAGTGAGAAGACAAAGTAAAACAGAACAATTAAAATCACTCTTCAAATACATATTGTTTGGTAAGCAGAGCATGATTTACAGCTCACCATTTTATTGCATGCACCAAGCATGTTATACATTTTTCTGTCCACGGGATGGCGTAGTCAAGAAAAATGAAGCATCTCGAAGCCCATTCGTGTGTGAAGTATTTCCCTGCAGGGCTTGGCTGCTTTATGGGGCTTCATTTTGCCATCACTAGTTTTAGATAGTTTTAATTTTTGAAAGAGCATTTTCATTTTACAGTGAACCCTCGCTACTTCGCGGTTCACCTTTCGCGGGTTCAGTGCTTCGCGGGTCTAAAAAATATTCGGGGGCATTGTAGTTTCGCCGAGCGGCACGACGGGGCGCTGGAGCTGTAAGACGGCCGGCATGCGCCGAAGAAGAGCGTGGGCGAAGAGGAGAGTGGACGAAGAAGAGCACGTTCCCCCGGGCACGATTTGGGGCGACGTTTCGCGCGGTTCGGACCGTACCAGAGCTCCGGCCAGCGTGCGTGGCAGTTAAGCCGAAGAGGAACAACTTCCGCCCGGGCACTAGCGGGGCGACATTTCGCTCTGTTCGGGAGCGTACGAGAGCTCCGGAGGAGGCCGGCCGGCGTGCGTGGCAGTTAAGCCGAAGAGGAGCACCTTCCCCGGGCACGGGCGGTGTCAAGCGGCCCCTAAGTTTAACCGAATGGAAGCTCCGGAGGAGGAGGGCATGCTCGCGTCACAGTTAAGCCGAAGAGAAGCACCTTCCCCGGGCACGGGCGGGGCGAAATGAAACCGAGTTCAACCGAACGGAGACACGCTTCGGGGGAGCAGGTGCATGACAATTAAGCCGAAGAGGAGCACCTCTTCCGCCCGAGCACGAGCGGAGCGCGAGGCTGTCAGTTATGAATGAATAAATGAATAAAAAAAATAAATGAAGAATGCCACCTTTCATACAAAAAGAAGTAATTGAATAAATACAAAAATAATGGCTGGGGAATAAAAAAATAATAAGTTTTAATAATAATTTTTTTTTTTTTGTTATAGCATGAATTTCACTCTCTCTCTCTCTACCCGTGTATATATATATATATATACATATATATATATATATATACATATTTATTATTATTTTTTTTTTAAGCATTTTTGAAGGTGCACCACTACTTCGCACTTTTTTTTTTTAAGCATTTTTGAAGGTGCGCCGCTACTTCGCGGATTTTCAGTTTTCGCGGGTGGTCTCGGTCCCCATTAACCGCGATAACCGAGGGTTCACTGTATTTTTTTCATTATCGAATTTTATTTTTTTCTATTCAAGTTTTGAGTTCATTTTCGTTTACTAAAATAACCTTGGGCTGCAACTACTATCACAGCAACGGCTCATTATATTTTGGCTGCTAAATATGCCAATTTGTCAGAGAGAAGACCGTGACAAAGAATGGCCCAATCGCAATAAACACTCTACACCATACGTTCCTCGTTGACGTGTACATGGGGTGTTGCAGAGCACAGGTTCCAAGCGTACCGATATTGCAAAATTGGGACAATGCGTGTGACGACACCAACTTCCGCCTCCTATGTCATCGAGCTTGGCGGCACGTTATCATTATGTATTTATTTGTAACAATTTTGACGTTGAGAGTGATATTAAAACTTAAGTAATGTGGTAGTTAAGAAAAAACCCTGGCTTGGGACCCACCGGAACAAGCTATAGCTTCATTTGTACTATTTGAGGCGCTCTCACAATCTGCGGCGCATGCACACAAGGTCGCTAAGTACGCTAGCTGCACTCGGACAAAACACGTAGGTGACTTTAAAAGAGTGACCGAAATTGCACACATGCAACTGTTTATCATAATGTCATAATTTGATATGTACATTTGAAGAGAATTTTTTTCAGCATGGGCACAAGAATTCCACCGAACATCGCCAGTTCAATGGGATTTTGGTTAAGTCCGCAAATAATTGTGGACAATATACTTTGGCTGCGCGCTCGAATAATTTTACTCGTATATACTTCAATGAGGGTGTAGTGTGGGTATCGGGATCTTTAACACGCCCTAACACGAAGCTGACTCTCCAACCGCCACAGCCTTTTAATGACGAAATTATAAAATAAACAAAAACACTGTTCAACAACATAAAATAAAATAAAAAATCACATCATACTTACATTTATAAACTTTAATCCTCAAGAACATTATTCTCAGGTTGACCGAAAGACGAGGACACGGGAGCGCCTCGGGCATGTTCTTCTTCCTTGTGTAGGCGAATGACGTTTTAAGGTGCTTGTCCGCCACCTGCTGTGCTGAACTATGTATTAAATAAGAAAAGCAAATTGTTGAATGTTTTTTCCCCAATGAAGACTGAATTGTAAAATACCCGGAAATGGCTTTTCTGTTTTATTGTGCATTTAAAAAAAATTCAGATTGTCCTTTTTTGTTGAGATAATTGTTGAATATTGAAATTGCACATGTAACTGGTAATTTAGTTTTAGATATTATTTGAACCAGTGGAGGGCCATGCATTTCACACCTGGGCCTTCAATGAAGTCCTACTTAGTCCTACTTGAATAAATCCCCCTCATAATACCATAATTTATGACACCACGGGTGGACAAACAATATACAGAAAAGCACTTAGACAGCACTGACCGAGTGTTGGACGATATAGCTTCTCTTGAAAGGTCCGTGTTGAAAATGGCCTCGCAAGTGAATCTTCAATTTCTAAAGATAAAGATGTCTTTTAATTGTCCAATAACGGGGACATTTGCAGTGTTACAGCAGCAAAGATATACATCACACAGTGGCACCGACGTAATGTAGCCGTTAATGTATAACATTGGCAGCAGGCATTCATAAAAAGCATGCAAATATACACAGTATATACGTATATACACAGATCCCCATGTATATACACACTTACAGCCCACAACATATACAAGTGTAAGGAAACACTCCTAATGCCTGTCTATGGTTCAGAGGGGAAATAAATAAAAATGCTGCAATGATAAAAAAAAATACTGAATGATTGAAAATACTGCAATGATAAAAATACTGCAAGAATAAAAGTACTGTACCCAGCCAACATGTCCAACTGGGCCCCAAATGGGGTAAATGCGGGATTCCTGGGTACCAAGTGGGAATGGGCTAGAAGTGGGCAATGGTACAGGGTTCCATGTGGGCGCCATCTGGGATTGGTGGGCATGGGCTTAAACTGGGCAAATGTTGTGGGTGCAATACGGGTTGTGTATGGGCTAAGTGGGCATGGGTTAGAACTGGTAAAGATAAAGATAAAGATGTCCTTTATTAGTCCCACAATGGGGAAATTTGAGGTGTTACAGCAGCAAAGATATAGCTCACACAGAGTCGGCGGCGTAATGTAGCCGTTAATGTATAACATTAGCAGCAGACATTCATAAAAAGCATGCAAATATACACAGTATAAACGTATCTAAGTGTAAGGAAACACTCCTAATGTCTGTCCATTATACAGAGGGGAAAATGCTGTAATGATAAAAACTACTGAATCTACTACTGAAACCATTTATAGGTCCTATTTGGGTTATGTGTGGGCTAAGTGGGCATGGGTTAGAACTGGTCAACCATGTGAGGGTCTCATATGGGCTGTATATGGGCCAAGTGGGCATGGGTTAGAGCTGGTCAACCATGTCTGGGTCCTATTTGGGTTATGTGTGGGCTAAGTGGGCATGGGTTAGAAGTGGTCACCATTTATCGGTCCTGTTTGGGTTATGTGTGGGATAAGTGGGCATAGGTTAGAGCTGGTCAACCATGTCTGGGTCCTGTATGGGTTATAGATGAGCTAAGCGGGCATGGGTTTGAAAATTTGTTCTGGAGCCTTTTTGATATTTAATGCATGCTATGCTAATAGTAACCACCCTGAAGACTATTCTCAGTAGTTCTATTCAATGGATGCCAAAACGATAGAGACATGGCCATGGAGCCTATGCTGCGAGATTGTGAAAGGACTAAAATAAGTGTAGGATTTTTGAGGACCAGAAGTCAGCTTTTATTAGGTTTGACATTGATTTAACTTATGGAACAATGCAAATTATGGTCGGGTTGTTGTTGGACTTTTTCCGCTTTTGACTAAGGGACGGGTGTTTTTATTTTCTGGGACTCTTTAGAACAAGCGGCACGGTGGCGGACTGGTTAGCAAGTCCGCATCACAGTACAGAAGTGCAAGGTTCTCCCTGTGCCTGCTAGGGTTTTCGCCGGTTTCCTCCCACTTTCCAAAAACATCCATGATAGGTTGATTGGTCACTGGTCCAAGGTCTGAGTGTGAGAGCGGATGGTTGCTTGTCTCTGTGTGCCCTGCGATTGACTGGCAACCAGTTCAGGGTGTACCCTGTCGACTGCCCGAAGACAGCTGGGATAGGCTCCAGCACTCCCGGGGACCCTTGTGAGGACAAGAAGCAGTACAGAGGATTGATTGATTTATTAAAATTAAAATTAAATTCATGTATTTATCTATGCTAAATTTAACAAGGCTGGACGTTATATTTTGTGAATTTACATGTACCCCCAACTGTGACTTAATAACCCTTAAGGGACAAGATAACATTTTATAATATACCAGACAGCTAAGATTGTCATCTATGAACTATTTGACAAGGCAGGTCCAGCATTGTCAGCCACATCCAACAGTCAACACAGTTACTTTTTTTTAAATAAACAAAATCAACATTATTAATTAATGTTATTTTATTAATTCTGTATGCTGTGAAAGATCTTTATTCAAAGTATATTTGAAGTTATTTCTACCTTATTGCTTGATTTTTGTAGATTCAAGTTGGAGTTGTCAAAATTACAGATTCTTTTGAAGGCAGCATATTCAAACTGTGAGAAAAGGAGCGAATGCAAGCTACGCGGTCTTTGAGGTGCGGCAGAAGAGCTGAAAGCACGGTGAGTCCCGAACGATAATTGAATTAATTAATTAATCTTGGGTAAATGTCTGGCTCTCATTTTTTAGACTTACTTTACAATGTGTTTTGTAATTTTTCAAGGTTGCCTGTGTTGGAAAACTGCTTGGTGCGTTAGCTAAAACACAGTATGCTAAAATGATAAGTGACGAGAACACAGAGGGTATATCAACAACGTACGTACTCGAATTATTTTGGGGAAAACTTAAGTACATTATAATCACCCTTTTAATAATACTGATAAGCGTTGTGTGTTTTATTTATTTTTATGAGGACCTTTACAACGAGCTACATATTGTTAGCATTGGGCCTACGACGCTAAACACAGTGTCCCTCGATCTCTCTCCAAAATTCTCCAAAAGACTTAAGCTTTCACTCAAATTAATACAATCTACTCCACTAGCTCATTTAAGGCTTTTTTGTGATGTGTTTGATTTGGGTAAGTAAAGCAAAACATATTAACTGTTGAATGTTGCCTGTTATTTAAATAATAGAAATTCAAGATGAAAGTTGAACAGATATTGAAATGCTAGATTGGCTCATTCAGAATCATGCCACAATGTGCTTTGTATGTTTTGTGTGTGGGTTTATCAAGCTCTAATTCAATGCAGTGTCCAAAACGAGCGCGCATAATTGTTGGATGAATGTTGGTTAATAGAGTCAGATAATAGTTAAAATTCCAACAGTTGAACAGATGTTGAAATGCTAGATTGGCTCATTCAGAATCATGCCACAATGTGCTTTGTATGTTTTGTGTGTAGGCTTATCAAGCTCTAATTCAATGCAGTGTTGAGCTGCATTTGAGAGGAACTACGTAAGTAACTAATGTGGATAAATTGTGACTTCTTTGTGTACTTTTATTTTGAATATTCAAATTTTGTGGGTAAAGGTTAGAGAAAATAAGTTAAAAATGAGAGCTGTACAGGTATTTAAGTTTTTGGTTTGTAAAATACCCGAATGTGGGTTTCAGCAGGTGAGGCAATGATTGGACAGAGCAAAAGCTATGCTCCAAAATAGAAGTGATTACACCTTCACTAGACTAACCTGCAGCTAATTACATAATTATAAAATTAACACTTTAACCTGGCTTCCCCATCACAGATGTATTCTTTTAAATGCAAAGCTTTTTGTTCTAGCTTTTGTTGTTAAATGACATTCATGCCCAAGTGTCTATGCATCCATTGCAGGGATGTTTTCTCAAGTGACGAGTCTGAAGCCTGTGATGACGAAGTACCATCTACACCTCCCCATGGATTGTCACAGAGAAAAAGCTTCCTAACCAAGAGAGGCGCTGCAGAAGGTCCTTGAGTACGTCCAACGTGTTGAGTCTGTGAGTCTACTGCAGGATCTAATGCAGGTATGAAAATGATGAAATTTTAATGTATTATCTTCAAAATTATAAATAATTATTTAATTTCTTGAAATATAAAATTAGGTACCCTAAACCCAAGTAGGAACCCCAGTCCCAGTACATTCCTGATTCTGGAGCTACAGAGATCAAACCATCCTACTGTATCACTAAATAGCCCCACCTCTAAAACCCTGATTCGGAAGGCCGAGTTGAAAGACTTCAGAGTTCAAGATGGTCAACTGCAACTATGATAAGCCGAATGTGTTCACCCCAAGTCGGAAACTGAGAAAAAGACTCAATTTTCACATGATTTCAGTCCCTTCTATATTTAAAAGAATGTATTGGGGCTCTAAAAATGTGAAATATTTTTACAAGTATTTCTTTTACTACTCATAGGCAGTTTCATAATAATAGTACAATTTGGCATCGTGTATTGTTTTTTGGTTCCATTCAAAATGCACAAGACGTATAGACATATTTTGTTTGTGGATCGCTGCAGCATCACACGAGCGCACAGAGACAAACGTGGCAGCAACTTAAAACAATTAAAATATCGAATCGAAATCGGGAACTGAAAATCAAAAATCGAATCGGGGCTTGAGTGAATCGTTACCTCCCTAATCATAATCATTTTGGTAGAATGTTGGGCTCTTGCCCTTTGAGTGTATATGGCGTTACCGAAGCTGTTCACTTAATCGACAATTCCTTTCCTGTGACGTTTATCATACCCAGTTTAACTGCCAAAATATTTTTAAGTGTGTGATGATTATCTGGATCGAGTGACACCCATGTTATAATGGTTGCAGGTATTGGTGGATTGGACGATAGTGTCAGAACAATGATGGCGTTCATCATGACAAATCCTCTGTCTCTGAAGTACAATCTCTTTGGACATCGTAGCAAGAACAAGCGCCGAGACCTGCCTTTTTCTGATGTTCTATACGGTAATATATTTTTTTTTTAAGGGATTGTGGTGTGAAGACATTTCAGCATGTCCCATAAGGTTTCACAATCATTAAATAGCTTTACTAAGTTGGCTTCTTGTCTTTTTTGTTTTAGGAGCACTGAAAAGGAATGGAGCCACAAAGGACATCAACGAGAAGGACACAGGCAACCCTGTCCAAGTGGTTCATGGGAGCTTGTGATCAAGGTGGGAATAGGGCAGTTCGAGCTCGGAGATCTCAAGGCAACTGTCAGGTTTAAAACGTCCTGACGCCATTTTTAGACTGAAGGTGGCATAAATCCAGACCAAACCAGTTAGAGTTTTGTTTTTGACCATTCGCGAATGGGAGAGGAAGTCAGGAGGTGAAGCAGGCGTCTTGCCAGTTCAATCTCGCGCACTCTCTCTCACTCTCTACCACCCGTTCGGTCTTTTATCAGCAACCTAAGCAGACAATGGAGGTCTGTCTGAAATTCTAGCAGGCAGGCAGGAAGCAATCAACCACAGTAGTCAGTCAGGAATTCGAAACTAAAGTGTGTGCGTGTGTTCCAGTTGTGCGCGTGTGTGCTAAAGCAATAATGTGAGTGTCTGTGTGTGTGCGCAATTATAACTGATACAAATAGTGTATAAAAACATGATTAGAAATACACAAACTATTTACATATCCTCATCCCATCTCACATTCACCCGTTTGTGGGTTTAAATCATGTCCTTACGGCTTTAAGACAGATCATCATAATGAAATCATACAACAGTGTGGTCATCCGTGGAGGGGCGAAAACCCTCAGTAGGGACAAAATTCCCCTCCTCCCTTCCGGCGTGGAACGAGATTCTCATGGTATGTTGGTCACTTGGGAATAAAACATAAAAAAACTTCAATATACCTAGTGAAAAATAACAAAACTGTCTCCACGCAGAGTTTGTCTCCACGCAGAGCTTGTCTCTGCGGCGACTTGATGGAGGCCCTTGCCTCGTTGTAGGAGGGGACAGCCGTCTTTACCTCCCGGATCTTCGTGTGTGGTGTATGTGTGTGCATGTGTGGGGGCAGGGGCAAAAGGGTCCATGTGTTATTTAGGTTTCAGTGTCCAGTTCGAGTTTGTCATTGTCCAGTTCGAATTCGTCATTCTCAACATCAATCAGGTTGTAATGGTACATTTGGGCAACAAACATGCAGTTAATAATCATCTTTGTCATAAGAATAATGCAACATGAACAGACTACACATAACAAAAATGAAAACCATAATTATCCCGATATATTGTCTTTCAAATTCTTCGTAGTGGTCATAACATCAATAATTGTTTCATTTTATTAAAAATGTAAATGCAGTAATGTTCTCCAATCAAGGCTAAAATTCTTTATGTACGTCATTAATTTCCAAACAATATCTAATCTTTTTGTTCTGTGGCTTCAACATTCGTATCTGTGGCTGGTTGTGCGGTTCCGATGTGCGTGTGGTCCGATATTGTGACTCAGGTGGGCTCCTGTTCGAGGGATTCGCGTTGCTCGGCCTTTAGCTGGAAACCGGAGAAGCTTGTACTGCAACTGGTGGATCCAGCTGCCACGCCCCGCGACCTTTGCTGCCGTCGGGGTCACTGCAATCATCTGGCGAGGGCCATCTCAGCATTCACTTGTCCCAACGAAGTCGTTTCAGCACCTTGAAGAAGAGTTGGTCTCCCACACGGACGTGATTTCTCTGTGGATCAGAACACACTGACCAGTAATTGCGTCTTTTTTTTTTTTTTCTTTTTGGTCAAAACATGTTTCCCATGTGGACTGGGACTGATGTGCCAGTCGCTGGTGGTTCTGATGAACCTGAGAGTCGATAGGGGATAGTGTCCTAACTTCGGCTGGCACTATCCTCATTGTTGTGATTGAAACACAGTCTGGTCATTGTCTCCTTTTTTTCCCTCATTGTCTTGATAAGTCTGCCCTTAACAGTCCCATTAGTGCGTTCCACAAGTCCTGCAGACTGTATGCACAATGACGCTTTGAGTCAATTTTGCAACAACTGTCCCACTTGTTACAACATCATTCACAAAATGCATAATTTTCACTTCAAATCACTTCTTGAAATTCCAAATGTCAGGATAATTTGTGTTAGGTTGAAGATGTATTTTATCCCATATTTTACTCTATTAGTATTGCAAAAGAATTGTTCCACAGCGTGACCCATGTTTGACCATATGGATGAGAAGACTTCACAGAGAAGCGGATGCCTGAAGACTGGATCAACGTCTGCAACATCAAAGGAGGTGTGCTGAGACACACCTCTGAAACAAAAGGACTGAGACTTTAGTACCAGAGCACTAAAAGGGCATATCTGCCTTTTCAATCAGTGGATGACTGCCATTGATGTCTGTCTTTCCTCTTGTGTCTGAGATGTTTACATGTTCCTGCTGGTGCTCCCCCCTTCATCCCTTAGTGCAAATACATTGTATTGTTAGGGACTTCCCTAATAAAATAGAGGGCTCGGCGGAGTGTGCTCCAGAACGAATTTGGAGATGTAACTGAGCACACCTCCGTTCGTTCTCCTCGCGAGTAAAAGATCAACTCTTGTCTTCCTTCCATTCATTTAGCCTATGTTCAGTGAATGCTTAGGTGATTGAACCTGACAATTTGATTACACAACACTTTTTCCAACTGTTTTAGCATCAACATATGTTGTCGGAAACAACTTAATCCATTTTGAAAACATATGAATTACAACCAAACAATATTGCATCTCAAACAAATAACACTGTCTAAAAAAAAGTTTTTTGTTGAAAAGTCTGTATGTGGGAACAATTTCATATCATACTACCCCTCTCTTGACACATGGTTATGCTCGTGTGTCACTCTTATTACTTTTCCAATCAATGAATTAGGCAGCCAGGATTTGCCATCTGCCAATTTGCTGATCCTGTCCTCAGCAATGTTTGCACCTTTGTTCTCCCAATGTGTGCGTTCAATTACTGGTACCTTTTTCCCTGGCGTGGGATCAAATTGTCAAGTTGATTTTCTGCGTGTGGGGGTGTGTTCATTTTCCCTTTTAGCTGCGCTGTGTCGATATAAAGGCGAGGCAGTTTCCAATTGTAATTGTGTCATTTTCTGTTAAGTGAATTTTGCGTTCACAAATAACTATTTTAGACGTGCTTTATGCACAACTTTTCTTTTCCTGTTGTGGTTTTTAAAGCCCAATGTCGACAGAACGCATGAACATTTATCTTGACTGTCAGTCCACATTGTAACCATACAACTCATACAAGATGGGAAACCCCAAATTTTAATTAGCTCACACCCGCCTACGCTCTTCCTGCTTATCCTAACAATCTCTTATCCGTTGGTATCACAATGTTAGTACTCCCATCGCATAAAAGTCAGTTTGATTTCAGGCTGCGACCTTGGTTCTCAAACACTTTTACTTCTTATCAGTCTGGAATGCGCACCTGGTCTGTGTTACAAGTCTGAGTTCCTCCAGTCGGGAGGAAGGTCAAGTCGCGGTTTGGTGATAATTTGGACGGCTCCACAGTCGTGTGGCGCCTCCTAGATGATGCGGGGAAAAAATGACGCTGGGCTGAAATGCACCGCAACTTATCAGTATAATGTGTCCCTGTGACAATTAGGCCGGCGTGCAATGTGAATGTGGTGGGAAAAGAATGTAATTTTTTGATTCCTTAAAGCAGCAGTGAAAGCTCTTAATCACACTCTAAGTGGTTCTCTGCCACGAAATCCAAATTGTTGTGACTAAATATGCAAATGAATTCATTTTGCCCTGGTTCCTGCAGTAACCCAGGCTAATGAAGTCATTTTTTGCAGTCACTGTTTTGCTCAAATGGCTTATAATAATTTGGTAGTGCGTTAAGATGCTTTGTCGATACAATCTTGTAGTGTATCTTCACAAGTTCCAACATACACAACCCATTCCATGGCCATGACGATACTGTTTTAAAGATTACCAAGGCTTGTTGGACCTTTCTCTGCCACATAAATTACAGCCCTGAGAGGCACCGGGCCTCAACTTTATCTATGAAGGGTCAGGGATTTAATGGGGGTCACCGAGGCGTCCCAAGGAAAGTTTTTACAGAAAAGTGGTCTGGCAATATCTTTTCTCTTTCTTATCACTGACAATGCGCCCCTTTAAAGTTTTGACGTTTGTTTGAATTCGCCCGTGCTTATTAATTCTATTGAAGTCCAATTTTGCCAGTGTATCACGGCCTAATGAGTAAAACGCATGTTGATGTAGAACTCCTTCTACACACACTTTTATGTTTGACTTTTTACGTCACGTGATCCTCCATTGCTACCACATCTCGTCCTGAAAAGTTAATGTTTTGTAACAAGACTTACTGCTTCCTCCTTTCTTTCTTTTCTTTTTCCTTCCTTCTGCCCAACACGTTCATGCTTTCTGTGCATAATTTAGAATTTTCTTTTCCATTTTACAAGTTGGCCAATTTAAATTAGGTTGTTTTATTTGAAAAGCCTGTAATTCTCTTTTTTTTCCCCTTTTCACCTAATCACAAATTTCTTATCACAAAAATGAACATGTTAATTCTATTTTATTTCCTATTTTTCCAATCTTGTGACTCATTTCACTTCAACCAGTTCTACCTTAAAGTGGACAAGTACACATCAATGTTTTTTGTAGTTTCTATTTTCTTCTCTGCTTTAATGAAAATTATAGCCCTTCTAGCCAAATTTTTCCTGTGTCATTTCTATCTCTGCATTTCATTCCATTTCTGGCCTACCTTAATACTAAAACAAAAATGCTCTTTCAAAAATTAAAACTATCTAAAACTAGTGATGGCAAAATGAAGCCCCATAAAGCAGCCAAGCCCTGCAGGGAAATACTTCACACACGAATGGGCTTCGAGATGCTTCATTTTTCTTGACTACGCCATCCCATGGACAGAAAAATGTATAACATGCTTGGTGCATGCAATAAAATGGTGAGCTGTAAATCATGCTCTGCCCACCAAACAATATGTATTTGAAGAGTGATTTTAATTGTTCTGTTTTACTTTGTCTTCTAACTTCTCCAATATTCAGACAGCTCCGCCGAGACCAACGTTTCACCCCCACACTGATATAAAATGGACCCAACCGTTTGGGTCTCTTTCCAAATTTGGTACCAAAGCCTCCCCCACAGTGCGGCAGCTATCTTGAATTGGCCCGTTCCCAGAAAGTTTTACTTCATTCAGTGTCATTCAGTATTATTCAAAATCTTTCAGTGTCATTCCAAATCATTCAATGTCATTCACAATCTTTCCACATCCTTCCACCTTCCATCGTTCAGTGTCATTCCACATTCTCTTTCATATATAACATAACATAACAATAACATAATCCTGGGTCAGCAGACACCTAATTAATGTGTTAATACATGATACATTTTTCTATAAGCAACCCTTATGATTGTAACGTATTTTTAATTCTTTCTAGGCGGGAACTGTCCGAACAAAAAATTCATGCAATTTGTAATTAGACACTTTGTCATACAAAAAGTCACTCAGGGCAAGAGAAAAAAAATTGTCACTTGCCCAAGTTGGGCAAGTAATTTGGCCACTCGGGCAAGGCAAATTTTAGTGGCACTTGCCCTATGGGCAAGCAGTTTTTAAAGTTAACTTCGAACCCTGTGATGGTGTCTTGTGACCTGTCTTTATCAGCTGATGTTCCATGAAGGCGTGCCTTACCTGTCACAAGAATGAAGGCAAGTCACGCCCCCCGCTGTCCATTCACTCCGCCAAGACGCTGCTCCAGGTGGTAGAGAGGATGAAGGCTCCCTTGTCTCTGTTCATGGTTTTTATGCCTCGCTTGCAGATCTCAATGGCCTCTCTGATCCAGCGCTGTAGTTTGTTCTCTTCTGTGCGGATGACCCTGCCCTTCTCCCGGTCCATG
Organism: Idiotropiscis lumnitzeri; assembly: GCF_059441095.1. Classification (NCBI taxonomy): domain Eukaryota; kingdom Metazoa; phylum Chordata; class Actinopteri; order Syngnathiformes; family Syngnathidae; genus Idiotropiscis; species Idiotropiscis lumnitzeri. The sequence goes on from NW_028283695.1 coordinate 164,599, forward strand.
ATGTGGTTTTCCCTTTTGCAGTGGTCAGTGATTGCTGATTTGTAAAGTTCATGTTGTGCTTGTTCTTTTACTGCTCTGATTTTTTAATTTTTTTGACAGGTAAGTCACACCCTCATGGAACATCAGCTGATAAAGACTGGTCTCAAGACACCATCATGCGACACTCTGAAGAAGGCGAAAGACTCGCTGAAACATGTCAGGTAAAAAATTAACCTAAAACATAAATGTCTGCTTTTAATGAATCAGTCAAATATCAATAATAAGAAGACAAAATGAACCTAATACAAATAAATGAATGCTTAATAACTCCCCTGCACATGCTCCTAAAAATCCAAACCTTCACCTGTAAATAAAACGTCCCGACCTGAAGACATCTTAATGTTATTATTTTGTTTTACACACAGCGCCGCCAAGTGGAATCAAAAATTTGTTTTTATTTAAATTTTCACGTACTGCACGGTGCCCTTCTGACGAATCCGACTGAAAATTAGTCAGAAAAGACTCAAGACAATGATCTTACTCTCTGCCGAATTTTGTGACGTTTTGGCAAAAGGCGTGGCTATTACGGTGCTGAAAAGTCCGATTGTACTTTGTGACAACAAAAGCTCCGGCAACATGACTCAGATGATCCTATCTTCTCGAAGTTGTACACATTTGAGGATACTTCAGCCCTGAAGACTTCTACCAACTTATTTTTCATCGTAGTAGTAGCGCCACCAACTGGTAAAAGCTAATACAAGTTATTTTCTTGGATGTTTTTCTCCGTGCAACTCAACAAGGTCGCCCTCATATATGCTCGGATTACTGTTTCGGCCATGAGGATGTCACAATACGAAATTCGTCCTTTTTCGTGAAAGGTTGTGGGAGTGGCATTGCACTGTTCGGCAATAAAACAACGCTGATTATGAGGTTGTAAATATGAACGACAACTCGTGAAACTTTACACACACATCAGGCCGAGCAAATTTATCAATATTTTATACGTTAGTTATGCAGCTTTTTTGAAATGGCTCGCCATGGCCCTCGAGAAATGTTCAAAAAAGCAACCCTGGTTGAGTGTTTCACCTCGCCTTTTGTAAATTTTATGGAGTACAGTGAACCCTCGGTTATCGCGGTTAATGGGGACCGAGACCACCCGCGAAAACTGAAAATCCGCGAAGTAGCGGCACACCTTCAAAAATGCTTAAAAAAAATACAATATATATAATAAATATATAAATATATATATATATATATATATATATATATATATATATATATATATATATATATATATATATACGGGGAGAGAGAGAGTGAAATTCATGTTATAACAAAAAAAACAAATTATTATTAAAACATATTATTTTTTAATTCCCCAGCCATTCTTTTTGTATTTATTTAATTACTCCGACTTTTACCTGCTGGTACGCCGTCCGGTGTACCCTGTGAAATGAAAGGTGGCATTCTTTATTTATTTATTCATTTATTCATTCATAACTGACAGCCTCGCGCTCCGCTCGTGCCCGGGCGGAAGAGGTGCTCCAATTCGGCTTAACTGTGACACACGCCCGCCCTCCTCCCCCGGAACTTCCATTCGGTTAAACTTAGGGGCCGCTTGGCACCGCCCGTGCCCGGGGAAGGTGCTCCTCTTCGGCTTACTGTGACGCGAGCATGCCCTCCTCCTCCGGAGCTTCCATTCAGTTAAACTTAGGGGCCGCTTGAAACCGCCCGTGCCCGGGGAAGGTGCTCCTCTTCGGCTTACTGTGACGCGAGCATCCCCTCCTCCTCCGGAGCTTCCATTCGGTTAAACTTAGGGGCCGCTTGGAACCGCCCGTGCCCGTGGAAGGTGCTCCTCTTCGGCTTACTGTGACGCGAGCATGCCCTCCTCCTCCGGAGCTTCCATTCGGTTAAACTTAGGGGCCGCTTGGCACCGCCCGTGCCCGGGGAAGGTGTTCCTCTACGGCTTAACTGCCACGCACGCCGGCCGGAGCTCTGGTACGGTCCAAACCGCGCGAAACGTCGCCACCGATCGTGTCCGGGGGAACGTGCTCTTCTTCGTCCACTCTCCTCTTCGCCCACGCTCTTCTTCGGCGCACGCCGGCCGTCTAACCGCTCCAGCGCCCCGTCGTGCCGCTCGGCGAAACTACAATGCCCCCGAATATTTTTTAGACCCGCGAAGCACTGAACCCGCGAAAGGTGAACCGCGAAGTAGCGAGGGTTCACTGTATGTATAAGACCAAGACCTACAAAAAAGTCTCTTGGAGCAATGAGCTAGGTTTTACAGGAAGTCGGCCATTTTTAATTTCCTTAAAAGGGGGCGGGTCACCACAATGGACTTTGTGTAGAAATTATTATTGGGGCCCGAGCAGCGACGGCGGCGAGGTCCCTATTGTTTTTGTAGAAATTATTATTAGGGCCCGAGCAGCGACCGCTACGAGGTCCCCATTGTTTTTGTGGAAATTATTATTATTTTTATTATTATTATTAGGGCCCGAGCAGTGACCGCTGCGAGGTCCCTATTGTTTTTCTAGAAATTGTTATTAGGGCCCGAGCTGCGACGGCTGCGAGGTCCCTATTGTTTTTGTAGAAAATATTATTACTTTTATTATTAATAATATTATTATTATTATTATTAGGGCCTGAGCAGCGACCGCTGCGAAGTCCCTATTGTTTTTGTAGAAATTATTATTATTATTATTTTTCCGATTGTTCGATCGCATTTTTGACCCCCGAAACATGCACAAAAACTCACCAAACTTGGCAGTCTCATCGGGCATGGCGAAAAATTTGATATTTTAACGTCTAATATGAACAGGAAGTGAGTTATGAATTTTTGAAAGTCCGACTTTTGCCCTTTTTTGCATGTTTACAGGGGTCATTCTTTTGCACCCTGATCCTAAAGGCTTCATCTGATTGCCTTAAAGTTCTGTCTGGAGCATCTTAAGACCTGGGACAAACACTGGGGCTAAAATTTTTTGTTTCCGAAATACTATATGACGGGGGCGGGGCTTCAAAGTTTTCACTTAAGATTTCCTTCGCCGCAATGGACAAAATGCTTAATAACTCTCCTGCACGTGCTGCTAAAAATCCAAAACTTCACATGTACATAAAGAGTCGGTACCTGAAGACATCTATATGTTTATATTCAGTTATACACCTTGCGCCAATCAATATAAATTTTTACATTTTGACGTACTGCACGGTGCCCTTTTAACGAATCCGATTGAAAATTGGCTAGAAAAGACTCAAGACATTGATCTTACTCTATCCCTATTTTTATGACTTTCCTTCAAAGGGCGTGGCTATTACGGTGCCGCAGATTCTGATTATTCTCCGTGGCAACAAAAGTTCCTGCAAAATGATTCAGATGATCCATCTTCTGGAAATCTTTCACATTTGAGGATATTCAGGCCCTGAAGACGGCTGCCAACTTATTTTTGATCGCAGTGGTAGCGCCACCAACTGGTTAAAACAAATACAAATTATTTTCGTTGATGTTTTTCTCCGGGCAGGTTAACAAAATCTACCTTATATTTGCTCGGATGAGTGTTTAGGCCTTGAGCATGTCACAATACGAAAGTCTTTCGCCTTCTTCAGAGTGTCACATGATGGTGTCTTGTGACCCGTCTTTATCAGTTGATGTTCCATGAGGGCGTGACTTACCTGTCACAAGAATGAAGGCAAGTCACGCCCCCCGCTGTCCGTTCACTCCGCCAAGATGCTGGTCCAGGTGGTAGAGAGGATGAAGGCTCCCTTGTCTCTGTTCATGGTTTTTATGCCTCGCTTGCAGATCTCAATGGCCTCTCTGATCCAGCGCTGTTGTTTGTTCTCTTCTGTGCGGATGACCCTGCCCTTCTCCCGGTCCATGATGTGGTTTTCCCTTTTGCAGTGGTCAGTGATTGCTGATTTGTAATGTTCATGTTGTGCTTGTTCTTTTACTGCTCTGATTTTTTCATTTTTTTGACAGGTAAGTCACACCCTCATGGAACATCAGCTCAAGACACCATCATGCGACACTCTGAAGAAGGCGAAAGACTCGCCGAAACATGTCAGGTAAAAAATTAACCTAAAACATAATTGTCTGCTTTTAATGAATCAGTCAAATATCAATAATAAGAAGACAAAATGAACCTAATACAAATAAATGAATGCTTAATAACTCCCCTGCACATGCTCCTAAAAATCCAAACCTTCACCTGTAAATAAAACGTCCCGACCTGAAGACATCTTAATGTTATTATTTTGTTATACACACAGTGCCGCCAAGTGGAATCAAAAATGTGTTTTTATTTTAATTTTCACGTACTGCACGGTGCCCTTTTGACGAATCCGACTGAAAATTAGTCAGAAAAGACTCAAGACAATGATCTTACTCTCTGCCGAATTTTGTGACGTTTTGGCAAAAGGCGTGGCTATTAAGGTGCTGAAAAGTCCGATTGTACTCTGTGGCAACAAAAGCTCCGGCAACATGACTCAGATGATCCTATCTTCTCGAAGTTGTACACATTTGAGGATACTTCAGCCCTGAAGACATCTACCAACTTATTTTACATCGTAGTAGTAGCGCCACCAACTGGTAAAAGCTAATACAAGTTATTTTCTTGGATGTTTTTCTCCGTGCAACTCAACAAGGTCGCCCTCATATATGCTCGGATGACTGTTTCGGCCATGAGGATGTCACAATACGAAATTCGTCCTTTTTCGTGAAAAGTTGTGGGAGTGGCATTGCACTGTTCGGCAATAAAACAAAGCTGATTATGAGGTTCTTAATATGAACGACAACTCGTAAAACTTTACACACACATCAGGCCGAGCAAATTTATCAATATTTTATACGTTAGTTGTGCAGCTTTTTTGAAATGGCTCGCCATGGCCCTCGAGAAATGTTAAAAAAAAGCAGCTCTGGTTGAGTGTTTCACCTCGCTTTTTGTAAATTTTATGGAGTACAGTGAACCCTCGGTTATCGCGGTTAATGGGGACCGAGACCACCCGCGAAAACTGAAAATCCGCGAAGTAGCGGCGCACCTTCAAAAATGCTTAAAAAAAATATACAATATATATAATAAATATATATATATATATATATATATATATATATATATATATATATATATATATATATATATATATATATATATATATATATATATATATATATATATATATATATATATATATATATATATATATATATATATATATATATACGGGGAGAGAGAGAGTGAAATTCATGTTATAACAAAAAAAACAAATTATTATTAAAACGTATTATTTTTTTATTCCCCAGCCATTCTTTTTGTATTTATTTAATTACTCCGACTTTTACCTGCTGGTACGCCGTCCGGTGTGCCCTGTGAAATGAAAGGTAGCATTCTTTATTTATTTATTCATTTATTCATTCATAACTGACAGCCTCGCGCTCCGCTCGTGCCCGGGCAGAAGAGGTGCTCCAATTCGGCTTAACTGTGACACACGCCCGCCCTCCTCCCCCGGAGCTTCCATTCGGTTAAACTTAGGGGCCGCTTGGCACCGCCGTGCCCGGGGAAGGTGCTCCTCTTCGGCTTACTGTGACGCGAGCATGCCCTCCTCCTCCGGAGCTTCCATTCGGTTAAACTTAGGGGCCGCTTGGAACCGCCCGTGCCCGGGGAAGGTGCTCCTCTTCGGCTTACTGTGACGCGAGCATGCCCTCCTCCTCCGGAGCTTCCATTCGGTTAAACTTAGGGGCCGCTTGGAACCGCCCGTGCCCGAGGAAGGTGCTCCTCTTCGGCTTACTGTGACGCGAACATGCCCTCCTCCTCCGGAGCTTCCATTCGGTTAAACTTAGGGGCCGCTTGGCACCGCCCGTGCCCGGGGAAGGTGCTCCTCTACGGCTTAACTGCCACACACGCCGGCCGGAGCTCTGGTACGGTCCGAACCGCGCGAAACGTCGCCACCGATCGTGTCCGGGGGAACGTGCTCTTCTTCGTCCACTCTCCTCTTCGCCCACGCTCTTCTTCGGCGCACGCCGGCCGTCTAACCGCTCCAGCGCCCCGTCGTGCCGCTTGGCGAAACTACAATGCCCCCGAATATTTTTTAGACCCGCGAAGCACTGAACCCGCGAAAGGTGAACCGCGAAGTAGCGAGGGTTCACTGTATGTATAAGACCAAGACCTACAAAAAAGTCTCTTGGAGCAATGAGCTAGGTTTTACAGGAAGTCGGCCATTTTGAATTTACTTAAAAGGGGGCGGGTCACCACAATGGACTTTGTGTAGAAATTATTATTGGGGCCCGAGCAGCGACCGCGGCGAGGTCCCTATTGTTTTTGTCGAAAATATTATTACTTTTATTATTATTATTATTATTATTATTATTAGGGCCTGAGCAGCGACCGCTGCGAAGTCCCTATTGTTTTTGTAGAAATTAGTATTATTATTATTTTTCCGATTGTTCGATCGCATTTTTGACCCCCGAAACATGCACAAAAACTCACCAAACTTGGCAGTCTCATCGGGCATGGCGAAAAATTTTATATTTTTTAACGTCTAATATGAACAGGAAGTGAGTTATGAATTTTTGAAAGTCCGACTTTTGCCCTTTTTTGCATGTTTACAGGGGTCATTCTTTTGCACCCTGATCCTAAAGGCTTCATCTGATTGCCTTAAAGTTCTGTCTGGAGCATCTTAAGACCTGGGACAAACACTGGGGCTAAAATTTTTTGTTTCCGAAATACTATATGACGGGGGCGGGGCTTCAAAGTTTTCACTTAAGATTTCCTTCGCCGCAATGGACAAAATGCTTAATAACTCTCCTGCACATGCTGCTAAAAATCCAAAACTTCACATGTACATAAAGAGTCGGTACCTGAAGACATCTATATGTTTATATTCAGTTATACACCTTGCGCCAATCAATATCAATTTTTACATTTTGACGTACTGCACGGTGCCCTTTTAACGAATCCGATTGAAAATTGGCTAGAAAAGACTCAAGACATTGATCTTACTCTATCCCTATTTTTATGACTTTCCTTCAAAGGGCGTGGCTATTACGGTGCCGCAGATTCTGATTATTCTCCGTGGCAACAAAAGTTCCTGCAAAATGATTCAGATGATCCATCTTCTGGAAATCTTTCACATTTGAGGATATTCAGGCCCTGAAGACGGCTGCCAACTTATTTTTGATCGCAGTGGTAGTGCCACCAACTGGTTAAAACAAATACAAATTATTTTTGTTGATGTTTTTCTCCGGGCAAGTGAACAAAATCTACCTTATATTTGCTCGGATGAGTGTTTAGGCCTTGAGCATGTCACAATACGAAAGTCTTTCGCCTTCTTCAGAGTGTCACATGATGCTGTCTTGTGACCCGTCTTTATCAGCTGATGTTCCATGAGGGCGTGACTTACCTGTCACAAGAATGAAGGCAAGTCACGCCCCCCGCTGTCCGTTCACTCCGCCAAGATGCTGGTCCAGGTGGTAGAGAGGATGAAGGCTCCCTTGTCTCTGTTCATGGTTTTTATGCCTCGCTTGCAGATCTCAATGGCCTCTCTGATCCAGCGCTGTTGTTTGTTCTCTTCTGTGCGGATGACCCTGCCCTTCTCCAGGTCCATGATGTGGTTTTCCCTTTTGCAGTGGTCAGTGATTGCTGATTTGTAATGTTCATGTTGTGCTTGTTCTTTTACTGCTCTGATTTTTTTCATTTTTTTGACAGGTAAGTCACACCCTCATGGAACATCAGCTCAAGACACCATCATGCGACACTCTGAAGAAGGCGAAAGACTCGCCGAAACATGTCAGGTAAAAAATTAACCTAAAACATAATTGTCTGCTTTTAATGAATCAGTCAAATATCAATAATAAGAAGACAAAATGAACCTAATACAAATAAATGAATGCTTAATAACTCCCCTGCACATGCTCCTAAAAATCCAAACCTTCACCTGTAAATAAAACGTCCCGACCTGAAGACATCTTAATGTTATTATTTTGTTATACACACAGTGCCGCCAAGTGGAATCAAAAATTTGTTTTTATTTTAATTTTCACGTACTGCACGGTGCCCTTTTGACGAATCCGACTGAAAATGAGTCAGAAAAGACTCAAGACAATGATCTTACTCTCTGCCGAATTTTGTGACGTTTTGGCAAAAGGCGTGGCTATTAAGGTGCTGAAAAGTCCGATTGTACTCTGTGGCAACAAAAGCTCCGGCAACATGACTCAGATGATCCTATCTTCTCGAAGTTGTACACATTTGAGGATACTTCAGCCCTGAAGACATCTACCAACTTATTTTACATCGTAGTAGTAGCGCCACCAACTGGTAAAAGCTAATACAAGTTATTTTCTTGGATGTTTTTCTCCGTGCAACTCAACAAGGTCGCCCTCATATATGCTCGGATGACTGTTTCGGCCATGAGGATGTCACAATACGAAATTCGTCCTTTTTCATGAAAAGTTGTGGGAGTGGCATTGCACTGTTCGTCAATAAAACAAAGCTGATTATGAGGTTCTAAATATGAACGACAACTCGTAAAACTTTACACACACATCAGGCCGAGCAAATTTATCAATATTTTATACGTTAGTTGTGCAGCTTTTTTTAAATGGCTCGCCATGGCCCTCGAGAAATGTTAAAAAAAGCAGCTCTGGTTGAGTGTTTCACCTCGCTTTTTGTAAATTTTATGGAGTACAGTGAACCCTCGGTTATCGCGGTTAACGGGGACCGAGACCACCCGCGAAAACTGAAAATCCGCGAAGTAGCGGCGCACCTTCAAAAATGCTTAAAAAAATATACAATATATATAATAAATATATATATATATATATATATATATATATATATATATACGGGGAGAGAGAGAGTGAAATTCATGTTATAACAAAAAAACCAAATTATTATTAAAACGTATTATTTTTTTATTCCCCAGCCATTCTTTTTGTATTTATTTAATTACTCCGACTTTTACCTGCTGGTACGCCGTCCGGTGTGCCCTGTGAAATGAAAGGTGGCATTCTTTATTTATTTATTCATTTATTCATTCATAACTGACAGCCTCGCGCTCCGCTCGTGCCCGGGCAGAAGAGGTGCTCCAATTTGGCTTAACTGTGACACACGCCCGCCCTCCTCCCCCGGAGCTTCCATTCGGTTAAACTTAGGGGCCGCTTGGCACCGCCCGTGCCCGGGGAAGGTGCTCCTCTTCGGCTTACTGTGACGCGAGCATGCCCTCCTCCTGCGGAGCTTCCATTCGGTTAAACTTAGGGGCCGCTTGGAACCGCCCGTGCCCGGGGAAGGTGCTCCTCTTCGGCTTACTGTGACGCGAGCATGCCCTCCTCCTCCGGAGCTTCCATTCGGTTAAACTTAGGGGCCGCTTGGCACCGCCCGTGCCCGGGGAAGGTGCTCCTCTACGGCTTAACTGCCACGCACGCCGGCCGGAGCTCTGGTACGGTCCGAACCGCGCGAAACGTCGCCACCGATCGTGTCCGGGGGAACGTGCTCTTCTTCGTCCACTCTCCTCTTCGCCCACGCTCTTCTTCGGCGCACGCCGGCCGTCTAACCGCTCCAGCGCCCCGTCGTGCCGCTCGGCGAAACTACAATGCCCCCGAATATTTTTTAGACCCGCGAAGCACTGAACCCGCGAAAGGTGAACCGCGAAGTAGCGAGGGTTCACTGTATGTATAAGACCAAGACCTACAAAAAAGTCTCTTGGAGCAATGAGCTAGGTTTTACAGGAAGTCGGCCATTTTGAATTTACTTAAAAGGGGGCGGGTCACCACAATGGACTTTGTGTAGAAATTATTATTGGGGCCCGAGCAGCGACCGCGGCGAGGTCCCTATTGTTTTTGTAGAAAATATTATTACTTTTATTATTATTATTATTAGGGCCTGAGCAGCGACCGCTGCGAAGTTCCTATTGTTTTTGTAGAAATTATTATTATTATTATTTTTCCGATTGTTCGATCGCATTTTTGACCCCCGAAACATGCACAAAAACTCACCAAACTTGGCAGTCTCATCGGGCATGGCGAAAAATTTGTTATTTTAACGTCTAATATGAACAGGAAGTGAGTTATGAATTTTTGAAAGTCCGACTTTTGCCCTTTTTTGCATGTTTACAGGGGTCATTCTTTTGCACCCTGATCCTAAAGGCTTCATCTGATTGCCTTAAAATTCTGTCTGTAGCATCTGAAGACCTGGGACAAACACTGGGGCTAAAATTTTTTGTTTCCGAAATACTATATGACGGGGGCGGGGCTTCAAAATTTTCACTTAAGATTTCCTTCGCCGCAATGGACAAAATGCTTAATAACTCTCCTGCACATGCTGCTAAAAATCCAAAACTTCACATGTACATAAAAAGTCTGTACCTGAAGACATCTATATGTTTATATTCAGTTATACACCTTGCGCCAATCAATATCATTTTTTACATTTTGACTTACTGCACGGTGCCCTTTTAACGAATCTGATTGAAAATTGGCTAGAAAAGACTCAAGACATTGATCTTACTCTATCCCTATTTTTGTGACTTTCCTTCGAAGGGCGTGGCTATTACGGTGCCGCAGAGTCTGATTATTCTCCGTGGCAACAAAAGTTCCTGCAAAATGATTCAGATGATCCATCTTCTCGAAATTTTTCACATTTGAGGATATTCAGGCCCTGAAGACGGCTGCCAACTTATTTTTGATCGCAGTGGTAGCGCCACCAACTGGTTAAAACAAATACAAATTATTTTCGTTGATGTTTTTCTCCGGGCAGGTGAACAAAATCTACCTTATATTTGCTCGGATGAGTGTTTAGGCCTTGAGCATGTCACAATACGAAAGTCTTTCGCCTTCTTCAGAGTGTCACATGATGCTGTCTTGTGACCCGTCTTTATCAGCTGATGTTCCATGAGGGCGTGACTTACCTGTCACAAGAATGAAGGCAAGTCACGCCCCCGCTGTCCGTTCACTCCGCCAAGATGCTGGTCCAGGTGGTAGAGAGGATGAAGGCTCCCTTGTCTCTGTTCATGGTTTTTATGCCTCGCTTGCAGATCTCAATGGCCTCTCTGATCCAGCGCTGTTGTTTGTTCTCTTCTGTGCGGATGACCCTGCCCTTCTCCCGGTCCATGATGTAGTTTTCCCTTTTGCAGTGGTCAGTGATTGCTGATTTGTAATGTTCATGTTGTGCTTGTTCTTTTACTGCTCTGATTTTTTTCATTTTTTTGACAGGTAAGTCACACCCTCATGGAACATCAGCTCAAGACACCATCATGCGACACTCTGAAGAAGGCGAAAGACTCGCCGAAAGATGTCAGGTAAAAAATTTACCTAAAACATAATTGTCTGCTTTTAATGAATCAGTCAAATATCAATAATAAGAAGACAAAATGAACCTAATACAAATAAATGAATGCTTAATAACTCCCCTGCACATGCTCCTAAAAATCCAAACCTTCACCTGTAAATAAAACGTCCCGACCTGAAGACATCGTAATGTTATTATTTTGTTATACACACAGTGCCGCCAAGTGGAATCAAAAATTTGTTTTTATTTTAATTTTCACGTACTGCACGGTGCCCTTTTGACGAATCCGACTGAAAATTAGTCAGAAAAGACTCAAGACAATGATCTTACTCTCTGCCGAATTTTGTGACGTTTTGGCAAAAGGCGTGGCTATTAAGGTGCTGAAAAGTCCGATTGTACTCTGTGGCAACAAAAGCTCCGGCAACATGACTCAGATGATCCTATCTTCTCGAAGTTGTACACATTTGAGGATACTTCAGCCCTGAAGACATCTACCAACTTATTTTACATCGTAGTAGTAGCGCCACCAACTGGTAAAAGCTAATACAAGTTATTTTCTTGGATGTTTTTCTCCGTGCAACTCAACAAGGTCGCCCTCATATATGCTCGGATGACTGTTTCGGCCATGAGGATGTCACAATACGAAATTCGTCCTTTTTCGTGAAAAGTTGTGGGAGTGGCATTGCACTGTTCGGCAATAAAACAAAGCTGATTATGAGGTTCTAAATATGAACGACAACTCGTAAAACTTTACACACACATCAGGCCGAGCAAATTTATCAATATTTTATACGTTAGTTGTGCAGCTTTTTTGAAATGGCTCGCCATGGCCCTCGAGAAATGTTAAAAAAAGCAGCTCTGGTTGAGTGTTTCACCTCGCTTTTTGTAAATTTTATGGAGTACAGTGAACCCTCGGTTATCGCGGTTAATGGGGACCGAGACCACCCGCGAAAACTGAAAATCCGCGAAGTAGCGGCGCACCTTCAAAAATGCTTAAAAAAAATATACAATATATATAATAATATATATATATATATATATATATATATATATATATATATATATATATATATATATATATATATACGGGGAGAGAGAGAGTGAAATTCATGTTATAACAAAAAAACCAAATTATTATTAAAACGTATTATTTTTTTATTCCCCAGCCATTCTTTTTGTATTTATTTAATTACTCCGACTTTTACCTGCTGGTACGCCGTCCGGTGTGCCCTGTGAAATGAAAGGTGGCATTCTTTATTTATTTATTCATTTATTCATTCATAACTGACAGCCTCGCGCTCCGCTCGTGCCCGGGCAGAAGAGGTGCTCCAATTTGGCTTAACTGTGACACACGCCCGCCCTCCTCCCCCGGAGCTTCCATTCGGTTAAACTTAGGGGCCGCTTGGCACCGCCCGTGCCCGGGGAAGGTGCTCCTCTTCGGCTTACTGTGACGCGAGCATGCCCTCCTCCTCCGGAGCTTCCATTCGGTTAAACTTAGGGGCCGCTTGGAACCGCCCGTGCCCGGGGAAGGTGCTCCTCTACGGCTTAACTGCCACGCACGCTGGCCGGAGCTCTGGTACGGTCCGAACCGCGCGAAACGTCGCCACCGATCGTGTCCGGGGGAACGTGCTCTTCTTCGTCCACTCTCCTCTTCGCCCACGCTCTTCTTCGGCGCACGCCGGCCGTCTAACCGCTCCAGCGCCCCGTTGTGTCGCTCGGCGAAACTACAATGCCCCCGAATATTTTTTAGACCCGCGAAGCATTGAACCCGCGAAAGGTGAACCGCGAAGTAGCGAGGGTTCACTGTATGTATAAGACCAAGACCTACAAAATAGTCTCTTGGAGCAATGAGCTAGGTTTTACAGGAAGTCGGCCATTTTGAATTTACTTAAAAGGGGGCGGGTCACCACAATGGACTTTGTGTAGAAATTATTATTGGGGCCCGAGCAGCGACCGCGGCGAGGTCCCTATTGTTTTTGTAGAAATTGTTATTAGGGCCCGAGCTGCGACGGCTGCGAGGTCCCTATTGTTTTTGTAGAAAATATTATTACTTTTATTATTATTATTATTATTATTATTATTAGGGCCTGAGCAGCGACCACCTTGCACCACCCAGTGGTGACAAAAATTATAATTTTTTACATTTTGACGTACTGCACGGTGCCCTTTTAACGAATCTGATTGAAAATTGGCCAAAAATGACTTTAGACATTGATCTTGTTGAATCCTTTTGGGCAATTTATCGATACTCATAGTGGTGTCTTTGAAAAAGGTACCGATGACGCGCTGGTCCAATGATCAGCATCTCGGTTTTATCTGAGTTAAGACGCAAAAAATTGAAAGACATTCATAGTTTAATTTCGGCAAGGCATGCCTCTAATTTATAGCAATCACACGGATTCGTTATATCCAACGGCATGTATAATTGCGTATCATCAGCATAACAATGAAAACTAATGTTATATTTCCGTATAATATCACCAAGCGGTAGCATCTAGTACCAATCCCTGCGGAACTCCGCGTGTGATCTTACAAAGATCAGAAGTCGCATTGCCATGAATTACACGGTGCCTCCTCTCCGACAGATACGAATTAAACCAAGAAAGCGCTGAACCTGAAATGCCAACACAAGTTTCAAGGCGTTTTAATAATATGTTATGATCAAGTGTCAAAAGCGGCGCCAAGATCGAGTAAGAGTAATACAGTGAACCCTCGGTTATCGCGGTTAATGGGGACCGAGACCACCCGCGAAAACTGAAAATCCGCGAAGTAGCGGCGCACCTTCAAAAATGCTTAAATTATATATATATATATATATATATATATATATATACGGGTAGAGAGAGAGAGAGTGAAATTCATGTTATAACAAAAAAAAATTATTATTAAAACTTCTTATTTTTTTATTCCCCAGCCATTATTTTTGTATTTATTCAATTACTTATTTTTGTATTTATTTAATTACTTCGACTTTTAACTTCTGGTACGCCGTCCGGTGTGCCCTGTGAATGTTATGATCCTCCAGCAGAGCTGGAGGATTGAGCAGGACTCTCCAAACGCAGACACAAGTAGGATAACAATCCGACGCCAGGTAGTCAGTGTAGGTGGTAGTGAGTGTAATCAGTGAGTGAATGGGAATCCGGTGCGGGGCTGGTGGGCGCGTCTCGCAGCAGCTGACCGCATGGCGCGAGACGATCGCTGGAGGAACGCCCACACAGCTGAAAAAACAAAAACACACGCAGCATGACAGGCACGGATCATGCCAGTGAAATGAAAGGTGGCATTCTTCATTTATTTATTTATTCATTTATTCATTCATAACTGACAGCCTCGCGCTCCGCTCGTGCCCGGGGGGAAGAGGTGCTCCTCTTCGGCTTAACTGTGACGCGAGCATGCCCTCCTCCTCCGGAGCTTCCATTCGGTTAAACTTAGGGGCCGCTTGACACCGCCCGTGCCCGGGGAAGGTGCTCCTCTTCGGCTTAACTGTGACGCGAGCATGCCCTCCTCCTCCGTAGCTTCCATTCGGTAAAACCTGATTGGAAAGGTTCAAATTGATTATTACTAGTCATATATTCATTAAGTTTTTCAAGATTTTTGCAATAAACGGAAGATTTGAAACCGGTCTATAGTTGTTGAGACTCTCTGGGTCGAGGTTTGGTTGCTTAAGTAGCGGTCGCATAATGGCGGTCCTAAAGCTGCTGGTACTATACCCGTGGTAAGTGATAGATTAATAATATTTAAGACAGACGGTCCTAGGGTCATAAACAGTTCTTTAATTAGTTTGCCAGGAAGCGGATCGAGCACACAAGTTGTCGGTTTTGCCCCACTAACCAATTTTGTTTGGCTTTCAAGAGATACTTTTTTAAATTGAGATAAGGTTATCGGACAGTTATCAGCCCTAATGTCCCTATTAACACCATTTATGACGGAATTCAACGGAATTGTAAGAACAGTGTCTTTAATCTCATCACGAATACACTCAATCTTCTGAGTAAAGAATTGCATGAAATCGTGAGCTGAATAGGAAGAGCTATCCGAGGTTGGTTGCTGTTGCGTTAGCATTGCTACAGTAGCAAATAAATATTTAGGGTTGTTTTTATGTAAAACAATTAATCTAGAGTAATAATTAGTTTTGGCTAGATTGAGCGCTTCCTTGTATAAACTAGCGCACCATGCCTGACGGAAGACCTCCAGTTTGGTCGCACGCCATTTGCGCTCAAGCTTCCTACAAGAATCGTTTCAGTATGCGTGTTTCCTCATAAAACCACGGAGTCAGCCTCTTTGGACAAGTTTTAGTTTTTAAAGGTGCGACGGAGTCAGGCGCATTTAACAGAGCGACATTAAAGTTGTTTGTAAGATCATCAATCGTACCAATATAATTAGGAAACGAATCGGTTACTAAAGGGAGTAGCTCAGAGAGCGCAGCGGTGGTTAAGGAGCTAATGTTGCGGCTGCTATAGCTTTGATCATGGTCAGAACGATGGCAATGCGCCAAGACTTCAAATTTGATTAAGTAATGGTCAGCTATAGCACTAGTATATGGTAATACAATTATTTTTGAGGATGCTAAGCCCCGGGTTAATACCAAATCTAACGTGTTACCATTTATATGCGTTGCTTCATCTATTATTTGCATGAAACCAAACATATCAATTATTGTCCGAAACGCCACGGTAAGTGGTTCCGACGGGAGATTCATATGAATGTTGAAGTCGCCCATGATATATTATCCGCATGAGTTACCAAATCAGCCACAAATTCAGAAAATTCATCTAAAAAGCCTGAGTAAGAGCCAGGGGGACGGTAAAAAACGGCAAGATAAAACGGCAGTGCGGCCGTGGATCGCATAATGAGAACTTCAAATGTTTTGAAGGAATTGCTAGGACGAGGACTAAGTTTTAGATTAAATTCGGAAATGAGGGCTACACCCCCATCTTTCTCATCATTGCCTCTCGCAGGCAAGGGGCCAGAGACAATTACTCGACTCAGACTCATCTTTCTGGCAAGATCACAAGTCCTTGCTATGTTTTTTCTTTGTGATCTCTGATTGCTTCATCCTAGTTGTTGGAGCAGTTTTCTTTTGAGTAATGCAGTATGGCAACACCACCACTAGGGCAATTGATGACGTCAGCACTGGTTGCGTTCATCCATAAATAACAAATGCAGGACAGGTGGGGGAACGCTGGTCGGATACCGTTTTTCAACCGCACTTACTCAAGACGCATTATTTATGTACAAACTGGAAGATAGAAGATAGTATATTGTATTGATTACCGCATATGCGCGGATGTTTTTGATTTGAAGTTTGGAAGACCGTAGCCATTGATTTATTTATTTGATTTACTTGACTTCACGGCATGACATCTGGACTGAAATGACTACGATTAAGACTAACCCTTGACTGTTTGACGTGACATACATAACTACACATCAACATCAAGACCAGTGAAGCCGAGCGAACGTCATCGCAACTTCAACCCATGGTGAGTGAGTGCGCGTTAAAACTTTCTTTAGCCAGCGTATCATTGAAACGGCAGTAACACTAGTGTCATTGGAGCCGACGTGTATTACTATATCTGAATAGCTAGCGTTGTTTGCACTGCGCTGGTGTCTAGGTCTCTTGCGTGCTAGCTCCATAAGATTAGCTTCAATGTCGGGTGCTCTGGCCCCAGCAATACACATTCTGTGGTTGGATTTTCAAGCTTAATGTATCGAGTAATGGAGTCACCTTTCACTAAAGTGCGGGAGCCAGGAGACCGAGGTGGAATGGAACTGCTCTGTGTCTTAACAGGCTCAACGCGATTAGCAAGCCGTTTACGGCCAATGCTAACCGGTGCTGTCCGCCACATTTACGCTTACCACATTACTCTGCTCTAGCTGGCGGACACGTCCCTCCAGCAGGGAGAGTCTTTCCATGAGAATGGTGCAAGTGTTGCATGTGGTGGTGCACGAAACCATAGTTGCGTTTTCACTTACTTTTGATACATTGTATCTGATAGTCCCTTGCAGACTAACCATGTGTTGCACGTCATCGCCCAAACAGACTCTATTGTGAGCTACTTCTAATAATTTATTGACGTCCTATTTTGTTCTTCCAAATGTAGCAACCGATAATAATGTGCCCTTTTAAAGTTTTGACGTTTGTTTGAATTCGCCCTTGCTTATTGACTCTGATATTAAGGTCCAATTGTGTCAGTGTATCACGGCCTAATAAGTAAAACGCACGTTCATGTAGAACTGCTTCTCCACTTGCTTTTTTTGTTTGTTTTTTACGTCACGTGATCCTCCGTTGCTTTCACGACTGGTCCTGACAAATCACAAATTTCTTATCAAACTTGATTCTGTCTGTGTAAATTGTAATCGGTTTTCCTGGGTGGTTGACGGCAGTTTCGAGCAAAGTGGCCATGTTTCCTACAGTTGTAGCAGACGTCGTCTTTTGTTGGCAGGTGTCCTCTTCCTCTTCCACGTCCTTGGTAGAAGATCGGTGCTGACGGGGTGGTCGTGAGGCCCGCAGCCCATTTACGCATATTATCTTGGATTGGTGTGATTGTTTGGCAGGCCGCTTTGCATTCATCTCTTGTGGCAGGCTTCCCAGGGCGCTGTTGTCCACTTGTTGAGGCAATCCCGGCTCCTTTTCTCGCTGGCCCTCCTCCTCAGCTCTCTCACCCTGACTTCCTTTTTCACTGTCACTGTCTCTTTGATCCTCGGCTGGTGCATTTCCTCCTTTTTTTCTCGCTCCTGTTTCTTCGTCTTTCTTTATCTCCATATTAAGTACTTTCTGCTTCTTCTCTTAAACGTCTTTCACTCTCTTTCTAAATCAGCACACATCTTTCTTGGAGATGATAACCACCGGACTGCACCACTCCGACTTGGGAGGCTCAATGACTCCAAGCTTCAGCATTTCCTGGAGCTCCTTGGTTAGTCTCTCCACCAAGTGTTGCGGAACTCGGTAGGGGCGCTGACGAATTGGTAATCCTTCTTTGAGACGAATGACGTGTTCTACCACCGTCGTCTTCCCTGGGCTGGCGGAAAAAAGAGAAGGCACCGTCTTGAAAATTAAGCACATCTCTGTGACTTGCTTGGGTTTCCGACGTGCCAGTGCAGGCGCATCTGTCGTCGTCGAGGACTCCAGCTCTGCCTCGTCATCATCATCATCATCATCATCATTGTCGTCGTCCTCGTCCTTGTCGTCGTCGTCGTCCTCCTCCACCTTCCGCGCGAGTATGACCTCCTTTGGAGCCTGGTTTGAACGCTCCTTCCACTCTTTGAGGAGGTTCACATGATAAGTTTGTTTATTTTTTTTCTTCTCCGGATGGAAAATCTCATAGGTCACTGGACCCATCTTCCGGGTGACCTCATATGGCCCCTGCCACTTTACTAAAAGCTTGTTGTTGCATGTGGGGAGAAGCCGCAATACTTTTTGGCCGGGTTTAAACTCCCGGTGGCGAGCTTGCTGGTCATACCAGGTCTTCTGGCTTTTCTGGGCCTCCCGCAGGTTGACCTCTGCCTCCTACTGGTACCTGGCCAGTCTCTCCCTCATTTCCAGCACAAATTTCACCACCCCCCGATCACTTCACGTGGTGGAAGGTGCCTCCTAGGCCTTTCGGAGCAAGTCCAATGGCCCCTGAACCTCCCAAGCATGCAAGAGTTCAAAGGGAGAGAAACCTGTTGACGCCTGAGGAACTTCGCGATAGGCAAACAGCAAAAAGGGCAGCCACCGGTCCCAGTCTTTTCCAGTATCATCCACAAATTTCTGGAGCATCTTCTTTAAGGTCTGATTGAACCTTTCCACTAGTCCATCAGTCTATGGGTGGTATGGAGTGGTTTTGATGGCGGAGATGCCCAGTTGTTTGTTGAACAGTTGCATTAACCTTGAAGTGAAATTGGTTCCCTGGTCTGTTAGAATCTCATCTGGTATGCCAACTCTGGAAAGGAGTTGCACCAAGGCACAAAGTACTGCCGGAGCAGTGATTGTGCGCAATGGAAATGCCTCTGGGAAACGTGTGGCGTTGTCACACACTACACCACTGCTTTTTGTCAAAGGACCCACAATGTCCATAGCAATCCTGCGGAATGGAATGTGCAGCTTTTTTAAAATGGCTTGCCATGGCCCTCTAGAAATATTCAAAAACTTCAGCCCTGGTTGAGTGATTCACCTACTTTTTGTAAATTCGATGGAGTATGTATAAGGCCAAGACCTACAAAAAAGTCTCTTGGAGCCATGCGCTAGGTTTTACAGGAAGTCGGCCATTTTGAATTTACTTAAATGGGGGCGGTTCACCACAATGGACTAAATGCTTAAAAACTCCCCTGCTCATGCTCTAAAAAAATCCCAAACTTACCCTGTACATAAGGTGCTAACTTTGATAGGTAAGCTAAACTTTAGCCACAGTAGACGCGTCAGCGACTATGCAATCGGTGGGTGGCATTCATGAGAATCGGGATCGCTCAACATACAGATAATAAATAAAATCACTGTAACTGGAGGGATTGTAAACTGCTAAAGCAGGTACAACAAGCGGATCCAAAAAATTTCTGAGAGTTACCGGTGAGCAGTGGCAGCCAAACGTGCCAGCGTCCACCCAACCGGGAGTTGATTCAATATTCACAATATTTTATTATTTTGTCGTACAGTTGTTTAAAAATGGCTCGCTATCGCCCCCTAGAAAAAAAAAACAACAAAAAAAAACAGCCCCATATCTCTGTTTCACCAAACTGAAAATTTGATGAAGTGTGTACAAAGCCAAGACCTAATAAAAAATCTCATGGAGCCGTATGCTAAATTGAACAGGAAGTCGGCCATTCTAAATTTATCAGAATCCGAAATCCTTTTATTGTCATTGTACAGTGTGCAACAAGATTAGGGAGCTCCCCTCTCCAGTGCAATACAACAATAATTTAATCAAATATATAAATTAGATAAATAAGAGAATAAATATTGTGATGGAAAATAGTATGAAATTGGAGAAATACAACACAATACGTCGCTGTTCAGCAAGGTAAGGGTGGTCGTGTGTGTGTGCATGTGTGTGAGAGTTCAGAATGGTGATGGCTCTCGGAAAGAAAATGTTTTTCAGTCTATTAGTCTTTGATTTGATGCACCTGTAGTGCCTGCCAACAAATTTACTTCAAACATTGACGAGGCTTTGAAAACAAAAGCTGCTCTAACTTTAACTACAAGCAAATTCCTCTTGAAGATTCCTCACGTTATTTCTCGGAAATATTTCACATTTCCAACGTGCCAGTACCCCAACGTTGTCCGGGTGGCGAGGGCCCTTTATAGCTGCTCGCAGCTCTAGTTTTTAATTAATTTTTTAAAATCAATGGTGATGACAGTGAAATATGTCTGGTCTGGTATCATGATAGCTGGAGGATATTTTGTCATGATATTTTAGTCAGGCCTGATAACAGTGATGTATGCTGATTTCAGGCTACTTTTATTTTGAAATGCCGTATCACATTTTGGTGGGACCGCAATTGATGGACAACTGGGGTTGTCTAGTGTCCCCCAAAATGGGTCTGATATCACGATAGCTCGAGGGTATTTTGAAATGATTATTTTAAAATCAGTGTTGATGACAATGAAATGTGCATATTTCAGGTGTTTTTTTTTTTATTGTGAAATTACACCAGATTTTGATGGGACCACTTTTGATGAACAGCTGGGGTCGTCGAGTGTCCAACAAAACTAGTCTGGTATTACGACAGCTCCAGCTCTTTTATTTTAAAATGCCTCCTTACATTTTGATGGGACTACTTTTGGTGGAAAGCTGTGTTGTCTAGTGTCCTCCAAACCTGGTTTGGTATTACCATAGCTAGAGGATATTTTTTAATGAAATTTTAAAGTCAGGCATGATGACAGTGAAATGTGCAGATTTCAGGCAACTTTTAGTTTGAAATTACAAATTAGATTTCAATGGGACCACTTTTTATGGACAGCTGGGGTAGTCTCGTGTCCCACAAAACTGGTCTGGTATCACGAAAGCTCGAGCTATGTTTTTTTTTAACTCAGTGGTGATGACCGTGAAATAAGCGAATTTCAGGCTACTTTTATTTTGAAGTGCCACATCACATTTTGATGTGACCACTTTTGGTGGACAGCTGGTGTGGTCTAGTATCCCCAGTCCTGGTTTGGTATCACGATAGTTTGAGGATATTTTTTAAAGATTTTTCTTTTAAATCAGTGTTGATCACAGTGCATATTTCAGGTGATTTTTTTATTTTGAAATGCCACATCAAATTTTGAAGTGACCACTTTTTGTGGACAACTGGGGTGGTCTGGTGTCCCGCAGAACTCGTCTGGTATCACGATAGCTTGAGGATTTTGTAATGATTTTAATTTTTTTAATCATTGGTGACGACAGACAAATAAGCAAATTTTCACGCTTTTATTTTTAAATATCCAATCAGATTTTGATGGGACCACATTTGTTTTTCCGGTTCCGTCGCCACGCGAGTGGCTACCTGCTAGAGCAGCACGGCTCACTATTTGAGCCTTTTTCGCGTGTTTTTCCCTTTACCCAGTTTTATTTATTTTACCTCATCGCAGCAATGGACATCCAAATTGCGGTGGTTTTATTGCTGCTGAGGGCTGTTTTTTGCGTGATCGTGTCCGGAGATGTCACTGGGAGCTACGGATCAATCGTTTACACAAGAGATCAGCTGTTAGCACTTCGTGCTAACCCCGTGCCGACTCCCGGAGCGAGACCCGATATCCCCCACGAGTTGAGGAGGAAGAGACGGGGGATGTCGCGCGGGGGCGAAACGCCAGGCAAAGAGGAGGCGTGACCACCCCGTCCTCCCGTCCGTTTTTATGGGAAATGTTAGATACCTTCCCAAGAAAATGGACGAGCTAACAGCGCTAACGCGGCACGAGAGGAACTTCCAATGAGCTAGCTTGCTGATGTTCACGGATTCATGGCTAACAGAGCTAACGCCGGACACCGTTGTGGAATTTGACGGCTTCCAAATACTACTTGCGGACAGGACACTGGAAAGCGGTAAGAGGAAAGAGGAGGGCTGGCTGTGTTTGTTAATGATAGATAGTGTAACCCTAGGCACATCACAGCTAAGGAGCAACTTTCCAGTCGGGACAATGAGCTGCTAGCTGTTAGCATGCGTCCATACTTGACAAGCATCGCGAGTTAACAAGGACGCGCACGTAACAGGTGCGTGAGTAAACTGCTTAAAACTTTGATCGTCATTCGGCTGACCTACAAATTGAGACGCTACAGTCAGTTTGACGTTTTTGTTTGCTTCATTGTGGATTGACATGGAGGAACAAGACAGTGGAAAGCGGACATTAAAAATGACGGAGAAAAGCTGTAGAAGATCACAAGCCTAAACGGATGCAGGCACGCAGCTGCAAATTTGCTCAATTGACCTCCATGCAACGTCAAATTGAACAATTGATGGAGGATGATGCAAATGTTGACGCTGTAAAAAACTGAGGTTCGTGTTTGCTTTAGCGGCATGGAGCAAGAATTTGTGGACCTCAATTCCGGTCTGCAAAATTTAAAGACTGAAGAGGATTTTGCCGATGACCAAAATAACTGGTTTGATCCAAAAAATGTAATTAATGGAAATGTGAGCTTTGGAAGAAGGACGTTTTGAAACGTGCAGAGGAAGGATGCAATAAACAAATATCACCTGCTGATAGTAGATCTGCATCAACTAACTACACCCATAGAAGTAGAAGTAAAGAATCTAACAGACAGAAGCTCACTTCTGTCAACGTCTTCAATTAAATTAAAGGCTCAAATGGAACGAGCATGTTTAAAGGCAAAGGCTGCTGATTTACAACAAAGGTTGGCACTTGAGCAAGAAGAAGCTGCAATTAAAGCAAAGAAGGAAATGCATGCAATGCAAACGGCACTCCCTGAGTCTGATGCTAAATTGGATGTCTTGAGAAGATATGAAAATACCCAGGAGGATGGTATCCACATTCCTGATGAGTGTGTTACAATTTAAACAAGGAAAAACATTCAATTACCATCACAGCCTATCAGAGCAACAAGCAGTGTTGACCTGAAATGCTCCCACTTCGACTATTCCAATGGCTAGATTTCCACATCAGACAGAAAGTAGAGAACAACAGGGACATGTGCTTGATGGCCTTTGCCACGCAATCTCACAGCAAGCCAGTGTCGCAGAATACTTAGCAAAGAGTCAAAAAGCATCGCTTCTTCCCGAACTTTCCATTCCTACGTTTTACAGGCGACCCTCTGCATTATAAAACCTGTATAGGTGCCATTGAACATGGGATTGAAGGCCGTACAAGTGATAACCGTGATCATCTTCAATTTTAGCTGCAGTATACTAGTGAACAACCACATGAGTTGGTGAAGAGCTGCATCCATATGGAACCTCTGACAGGATATACCAAAGCAAAACAAATCTTGAAGGAGTTTTATGGTGATGACTTCATGATAGCAGAAGCATATTTAAAGGAAGCCATGGATTGGCCAACAATCAAGTCTGAAGATGGTGTTGCACTTCAGTCTTTCACATTATTCCTTATGGGCTGTTCGAACATAATGGCAGATGTTAATTACATGGAGGACTTGGACAACATGGCTAATATAAAGGCATTGGCAAACAAACTTCCATACAGACTTATAGAATCTTGGAGAAAATTTGCCTGCAATCTCCAAGAAAGAACAAATAGAAGAGTGAAGTTTAAGGATTTTGTTGACAAGCACGAAAGATTTCTATAAAACAGAAAACAAAATCACAACACACAGAAACAACAAAATCAAAGAAAGTCTTCACAACAGTCATTGTGCCCGCCAAGATGGAAAACAACAAAACCACCACGCCAAAGGCAGAACCTGTTTCAGTGGATGCTATTGCCAAACCATGTGCTAATTGTAATGGAGAGCAACACAGTCTCACAATTGGTAAGGAATTTAGGAGAAAGCATCACAAGGATAAGATTGACTTCTTGAGGAGCAAGGGTCTGTGTTTTGCATGTTTGATGCACGGTCGCATTAGCAGTTGCTGGAAACAAAAGCTTCAATGTCAAGAATGCTCTAGACTGCATCCTACAGCACTACACATTGTCCATAAACTTCTGCAAAGAAACAGCCTAAGACGATTGTGAATAGCAGTACCTATTAAGCGCCCTCGTACAAACAACAGAAACCTGGGGTGTCACTGGGGCCTGTAAATAGGACTGCATCCTTTCAATAATTCCGGTATGGGTCAAGGCACAAAAAGGAACCAAGACAGTGGCGACTTACTGTCCGGTTTAAAAATGCCCTGACGCCTTTTTTAGACTGAAATAACTTACTAAAGTTTTCGTTTTGTGCCATTCAGAATGGGAGAGGGAGCCAGGAGGTGAAACAGCCGTCTTGCCAGTTCAATCCCGCACACCCTCTGACTCTCACCCTCCGTTCTGCCTTTTTATTGAAACTAACTCATCAATAACTAATCACCAGAAGACAGAAAAGCATCAACAACTAATCACCAAGAGACAGAAAACATCAATAACTCACGGTATAAAGGTCAGTTTAACTAAAGCATCAATAACTAATCACCAGGGACTCCAGCAGGCAGAAAATCATAACCCAAGGTCAGTTTAACTAAACACATCTTCAGGATACGGTGTCTGTGTGTGTGTGTGTTAAAATAACAAGTAAGTGTCTCTGTGTGTGTTCAACATTAATGAGTGTATAAAAACATGATTATGAATACACAAACTGATTACCTATCCTCAGCCCATCTTACATTTCCCCCCTGTTGTGGATTTAAAAATCATGTCCTTACGGCTTTAAGACAGATCATCATAATGAAATCATACAACAGTGTGATCATCAGTGGAGGAGCGAAAACCTCACATTAGGGAAAAATTCCCCTCCTCCCTTCCGGCGTAGAATGAGATCCTCATAATTTGATGACCATCAGGGAATAAAACTTGTCCCTGGGGTGACTTGGTGGAGGCCCTTGCCTCGTTGTAGGAGAGATAAGATAAGATAAGATAAGATAAGATGTCCTTTATTAGTCCCACAATGGGGAAATTTGAGGTGTTACAGCAGCAAAGATATAGATCACACAGAGTCGGCGGCGTAATGTAGCCGTTAATGTATAACATTAGCAGCAGACATTCAGAAAAAGCATGCAAATATACACAGTATAAACGTATCTAAGTGTAAGGAAACACTCCTAATGTTTGTCCATTATACGGAGGGGGAAACGCTGTAATGATAAAAACTACTGAATGATTGAAAATACTGCAATCATAAAAATATTGCAATGATAAAAGTACTGTAATGGTAAGAGTACTGAAATGATAGAAAAGTACTGCATGATAGAAAATACTGCAATGGTAAAAGTACTGTAATAGTAAAAGTACTGCAACGATAGAAAAATACTGCAATGATGAAAGTACTGCAATGGTAAAAGTACTGCAATGGTAAAAGTACTGTAATAGTAAAAGTACCGCAATGATAGAAAAATACTGCAATGATAAAAGTACTGCAATGATAAAAGTACTGTAATAGTGAACATCCTGCAGTGGTAGAAATACTACAGTGATAGAAGTATTGTAATAAGAATACTGTAATGGTAAACAAAATACATCATTGGTCAATATTTAAGTACACCCTTGGCTGAAAGTACAGTAGTAGTTAATATTGCATCCTAGGACTGCACAATTGCACTAATGCCCTCCCGTTTGTAGGCCTGACCCAATGTTCTTGTTAAAAAGTCTGACAGCAGTTGGCAGGAAGGAGCGGCGAAATCTCTCTTTGGTACAGCGAGGGTGTAAAAGTCTGTCACTGAAGGAGCTGTAAAGTGTTCTCAGAGTGTCATTGAATGGGTGGGCTGGTTTGTCCAGCATTGATGACAGTTTTGCCGTCATCCTTCTGCCCCCCACTGAGTCCACAGAGTCCAGGGAGCAGCCCAGGACAGAGCTGGCCCTCCTCACCAGTTTGTCCAGTCTCTTTTTGTCTCGGCCCGAGATGCCTCCTGCCCAGGAGACCACTCCATAGAAGATGACTGATGAAACCACCGAGTCATAGAAGTTCCTGAGGAGTGTTCCCCGAACGCCAAAGGACCTCAGCCGCCTGAGTAGGAAGAGTCTGCTCTGACCCTTCCTATAGAGAGCGTCTGTGTTGTCGCTCCAGTCCAGTTTATTGTTCAGATGAACACCCAGGTACTTGTAAGTTGAGACCCTCTCAACGTCTGTTCCCTGGATATTCACTGGTGCAGGTGGAGAGTGCCGACGCTTGCGGAAATCCACCACCAGCTCTTTGGATTTCCCAGCGTTGATTTGGAGGCGGTTCTGCTGACACCAGTCCACGAACCCCTGCGTAACCCCTCTGTACTCCCGATCGTCATCGTCAGTGATGAGGCCGACAATCGCAGAGTCATCAGAGAACTTCTGCAGGTGACAGGTTGTGGAATTGTATTTGTAGTCCGAGGTGTAGAGGGTGAACAGGAAGGGAGCCAGCACAGTTCCCTGCGGCGCTCCCGTGCTGCAGAGGAGCACGTCAGACACACAGTCCTGTGTTCTCACGTACTGTGGCCGGTTTGTGAGGTAGTTGTGAATCCATGTGATGAGGTGGTGGGCCACTCCCGCCTGCTCCAGCTTGTCTCCCAATAAGGCGGGCTGGATGGTGTTGAAAGCACTTGAGAAATCAAAGAACATGATCCTCACCGTGCCCCCCGCCTTCTCCAGGTGGAAGAGTGAAGTGTGGAGCAGGTAGATGATGGCATCATCCACATTGATGCCAGGCTGGTATGCAAATTGGAGTGGGTCCATTGAGGAGCTGACCAGGGGGCGCAGATGGACGAGGACCAGTCTCTCCAGGGTCTTCATCAGATGAGACGTCAGCGCCACTGGTCTGAAGTTGTTGAGCTCCTTCGGATGGGGTGTCTTTGGAACCGGAACCAGGCAGGATGTTTTCCACAGCTGGGGGACTCTGCCCAGCTTCAAGCTCAGGTTGAACATGTGCTGGACGATTCCACACAGCTGGTCTGCGCAGGATTTGAGGAGCTGGGAGCTGGTCCCATCTGGGCCTGCCGCCTTCCTCGCCTTCATCTTCCTCAGCTGGTTCTTCACCTGAGATGTTGTGAGGAACAAGGCTGAGCAGGAGGAAGTGGTGGTTGTCTGATGAGGCTGGGAACTGGAGCCTGTGGAGAGAGAGAGGGGCGAGAGAGGGGGAGAGAGGGTCTTGTTCGCAGTGGCAGGAGGGGTGGGTGGGGGCTGCATCAGGGAAGCCTGAGCGGGGTCAGACATTTGATCAAACCTATTGAAAAATAGGTTCAACTCATTTGCCCACTGAAGCCCCCCCCCCTTCTGGGTCTTACCTGCTTGTCCGTGGCCTGAGATGGTCTTCAGGCCCCTCCAGACATCCCTGGCATTGTTCCGCTGCAGTTGTTCTTCCATCCGCATCCTGTAGGACAGCCGTCCTTACCTCCCGGATCTTCGTGTATGGTGTGTGTGTGTGTGCACGTGTGAGGACAGGGGCAAGAAGTCCATGTGTTTTTACGTTTCAGTGTCCAGTTTGAGTTCGTCATTCTCAACATTAATCAGGTTGTAATGGTACATTTGGGCAACAAACCTACGATTAACCATCGTCTTTGTCATAAAAATAATGCAACATGAACAGACTACACATAACAAAATGAAAACTATAATTATCCCTATATATTGTTTTTTAAATTCTTCATAGTGGTCATAACATCAATAATTGTTTCATTTTTATTAAAAATTTAAATGCAGTAATGTACTCCAATCAAGGCTGATATTCCTTTATGTACGTCATTAATTTCCAAACAATATCTAATCTTTTTGTTCTGTGGCTTCAACATATTTATCATCTCATCAATATTAGCACCACAGAGTACTGAGTTTCGAGATCCTCACAATAGTCGTTCTCAAAATGATATTTTATTTTTATCAATTTAGCTTTGTTAAGGTAAGATATTTTATTGACAATCTAACATTAATATGCAAAGAACATGTACATTAGTACGAAATGTAAAAGAAAATTGTGGTGGGGGGGTGCGAATTGTTTTCTTCTTGGTAGGGGGGGCATGACAGGAAATAATTGAGAACCACTGGTCTAGTCACACACCAGCTCGGGTTCATTCCCTACCAGAGAAATGACATTCCATGTCCCCAGAGCTAGGCGCTTTATGTTGCCGGGGATTGGACTGCCTTTGACTGCCTCCTAGCTCAAAGGAAACCCAAATTCTTTGGTCCCGCCCACTGGTAGTGAGCCGAAGCCCTTGTATTAAATAATAAATAAATACATAAAATAAAAAAATTAATAAATTTAAAAAACGGACCGATCCACTGCTTGGGTTAGTTTGACCCACCTTGAGATCCGTTCCCACTCAGTGACAGTGTCTACAAGCCACTGCCACCAGGCCAGTGAACCCAACGTCCAGGCAGTGACAAAAAACGTGATCAAATTACATTGCTCATCATAAGGTGTTTGTGAGACGCTCTTTGTATGTTTCCTCAATTAAGACCTGTTTTCCATTGGTGTATTTGAAAAAAGTGGTGAACCTGTTAAATTCACTACAAAACGTTAAGAAGATGAAAGTAATGTTTGAAGGAATATTATTTTTCTATCGACGTGCCGGCGGGCGGGCACAGATAGAGAGTGATAAAGCAGCACCACCCGCGCGGGGCGTGCTGACGAAAAGGCAAGCGCTCCTCCTCTCATCGCGTCCTTATTAAGACAGAAAAAAGACGCTGTTGAATTTGACCTATTCGCAGTTCGAGCAGGTGCTTAACGCTGGAGAATATCACCACTTCGAAGTTCGAACTGCTGTTGAAACGGAGAGGTAAGTGTTTTTCGTTGGGTTTTTTTCAAAACATGCGTCGAGTGCATTTGTTCATAGTTAGAGATAGTTGTGTGGAAAACACTATACAAAGTAGCACCATGGATGTGGGCCTACAACACTGGCCTAGCAAACATGTGCTCCTACATCGACATAATTGACGAGCTCCAGTTAAGCATTGAATAATTATAAAACGTCATGGTGCTTTTACTCATTTAAAGAACTAAACCGACGCGTATTGTCATCCGGTGGTCAGGTTTGCATTGAATGTGAGCACGAGGGACGCTAGCTTGTTGCATTAGCTTTGCGGAGCTAACAGCTTGCACTTTTGTTATAGAACCACAGAATGCAAGTACCATGATAATTTCTGTCATTAATTTTTGTGTAAGACACGATGTTCACTGGTTAATTACATGATTCTTAAAGCAAAGGTTACTGTGAATGCAATTTTGGTAAGATTTTTGTAGTCACACTGCATAAATCTGTCTGTGTCTGTTGTTTAAACTTCAATATAAACTATTATGGTTGAAATCGTTAATTGGGATGGAGGAATTGATATTTTTTTAATTTATAATTTATTTTTCTTACACTGATATTGTTAAAACTCCATTTAGCCCATAGTATTAATAATTCTCAACACAATACTGTCTTTTTTCTTTATAGAATAAACAATGCCTTCCCTGAGATGCAGGAAGTCCCCAAAGCAGGATACTATTGAACATGCAGTCAAGGGTCTGGACAAGACTGCAGAGTTAGAAGCGAAGTATATAAACTAATTTAAAGGTATGATGTTAACGCTTTTGCTAAGATATATTATTGTTTTCTGATAACCAAGCTGACATCGTTTTTTAAGTGGTTATTTTACATTAAGAGTGTCTTGACCTTTTCTTTTGCCACTTTTGTCAGTTTCAAGTTATTTCAGTGAGTGTGAAACCTGATGGTAGGAGTTCTATCTAAATTAAGGCTGTACTTGATGACGCCCTCCGGCATTTTTATACCACAATAGACCGGTGAACAAGTCCGATATTGATAGTCTAGTGTAAAGCACGTAATACGTCACAGAGATCACGTGACGCGATCCAATATGACTGTGTACAGTGTATGTCATTGTTTTGAAACTAAATAATCTTAAAGTTTTTTTTTTTACGTAACCAGGTGCAATTGACATTTGTACTTTCAGTCCTAATACATACTGGCTAATGCAATGCTGGAAAATGAATTTTGGCTGGTCTGTTCCTTTAAAATCATAAAGAAGGGCTCTGCTCTATCCCTCACAAGAAGCAATGTTTCAAACCACCCTACATTAGTATAGTGGCCCAAATGAATATGATGACTCCTTATTTGTGTGCTTAAAAATATGACGAAGCTAACTTGATTTCCCTGTTAACTAGGTCGAGGAGTATTTACCAAGGCCCCTTTCAGGAAAGACGACTTTATTCTTTATTATGGAGTACAGAGGAAAATTGATAGATTCTGATGAATCTCAACGCAGGAAGATGGATGGAAGAGGCACTGTCTTTTTGTTTGACTTCCGCCGGCAAGAAAAAACTTGGAGGTGAGGCAAAGATTGAGATGTTATCTTATTTTTGTTTTTATTTAAAAAAATAAACACATACTCATCCCATAAGTGTTAGGGGAAAAATCATTCTCTAAGCAAAAATGTATAATTACTTTTATTCATGCGTTGAATCTGTACAAATGAAAATATAGATCATGAAGTCTCAAAGACAAGCTGTTAATAGGGTCTGATTCCAATAGAAATTTCTTGTATGATTTGATTTAGATTTAAAAATTGTGGATTTCCTATTTTTATGTTTTGTGTACACAAGATTGTCTCAAAGATTAATTTCTGACATTGATTGAATAATTGTTTTTTTTTTTTTTAATCTATTTTAAGTGTTGATGCAGCTCAAGAAGATGGCAGTCTGGGAAGACTGGTTAATGATGACCACATGCACCCCAACTGTAAAATGAAGAAGATGACAACAGAGGACAGACCACACCTCTGTCTGTTTGCGCTCCGAGACATTGATGTTGGCGAAGAAATAACTTAAGACTATGGACCAGCTGGCCTTGGAGAACACAGGTTTGTAAGATGCATCTTTAAGTACAATAACAGAGCCCACTTGTGGTGTTCTGGTGATGTAGTTTCCAATTAGTTTGGCAATCTAATAAATGTATGTGAAGTTTCTATGGAAGTTGAACATGATGACTGACTGGGGGAGTTCTCCATTGTCCACTATCTGTAATTCAAATTTGTGGGTCTGAGTCAAAGTTTGGCTCTGCAGGAACAACGAACTGGTCAGGGAGTGACAGTATTACAAAGTTCTGCGTTACTCCTTTCTGGGCGGTGGCCCTGTTAGGCCATCATATGCCATATTGCAAATATCCCCATTGTGGGACTAATTAAGGACATCTTTATGTTGTGGTTTCCCTACCAGAACCAGCACCAACCCTGTATATTCATGATATAAAACACTGTTTCAATTTGATATTTAGCCTTTCTATACTGTAAAAATAGAAGACCCCAGGCTTTCCTGCGCGCCCTTGCCCAATTGGTGGTGTTCAGGAGACAACCTGGGACTGAAATATCAGTCACAACCAGTGTTGTTTTCGTCACTGATGACTATGACGAAAATACTTCGTTAACGCCCCTTTTTTAATGACGATGACAAGCTATACGAGGTTCTTTTATGACGAAAACATGACGTGATGTACATGAATTTTTTTCGTTGACTAGACAAAATTGTTAGCATGTGGTTCATAAATTATTTTATGTTGCTTTTAGTGAAATAAAGCCACAACAGTTGCCCAACAAAATGTTTTGCTTCTCTGCTTATTTTGGAGCAGTGAGTATTGATTCCACTGTTGCCACTTTTTTCTGTTTGTAATGAAGAATCCTTAGTAGTCCATCCAAAAGTCTTTGTTATTGGGTGGAAACCTTGAATGCCTTGTTTTAACTCAAATGGACTTAAACCCATCCATCCATCCATCCATCCGTTATCTGTACCGCTTCTCCTCACTAGGGTCGCGGGGGGTGTTGGAGCCTATCCCAGCTGTCTTCGGCAGTAGGCGAGGTACACCCTGAATTGGTGTCCAGCCAATCGCAGGACATGCATAGACGAACAACCATCCACGCTCACACTCATGCCTCGGGGCAATTAGAGTGTCCAAGCAACTTGCCATGCATGTTTTAAGAATATGGGAGGAAACCGGATTACCCAGAGGAAACCCACGCAGGAAGGCCGGAGCCAGAATCGTACCTACGACCTCAATATTGTGAGGCCATCATGCTAACCAGTTGGGCCACCGTGCCGCTTGGACTAAAACCTTTGTGAATAAATTGACGAAAACTAGGGTAAAACTTTTTTTGCGTTTCCGTCGATTAAAACTGGACTAAAACCCTTTTTTTAGTTTTCGTTGACTAAAACTGGACTAAAACTATAACGAATTGGGATGACTAAATGTGATGTAAACAAATCAGCACTTTGTCCAAATGACTTGGACAAAATCTAAAATGCCTGCCAAAAACAACACTGGTCACAACACGTGTCTACAGAAGATTAATTGGCATGGGCGAAATTAATTAGTTTTATTTCATTCATGAGCTTATGTTTTGTTTTGGGTGGCTAAGGCTTAAAATGTGTAAAAATCTAATCCAACCTCAAATATAATTAATTCAATAAATTTATGATGCTACTAAAACATCGAAGCAGCCTCCTCCAGGCTTTACAGACTCAGAAATGGAGGTATGCGTATCGTGTGCTCATCCTGTCGTGTCTCGAGATGTTAAAATTGCAGTTAGATAGACGTGTGCTGATTAGACAAGACTTCTAATATATCTGGTGTCACAGGATATTTGTCAGTGAATGTGTATGTCTGGTTTGAGGCTCACTCAGCTTTTTCTTGTGTTGTGGGGTCCAGTTGAGTTGAATTGCGAGTCAGGTATGTTGGCCATCTGACACCCAACTGTCAGGTTTGCGTTCGTGGGGACCCCGTAGAGCCATTTTTATTGTTGACATAAATCATAGCTAATCATCTTTTCCTTCATTATCATATGAAATACAGTTAGGAGTTGTATGTGCCTTTACTATGTTATAATCTTAGAACCTACCAGCCACTACAGCTGTCCGACAAGAAGACTTTTGGCTGTCCTGTGCTCCATTGCGGCCCTGGTGGCGTTCAAAAGACAACCTGTGACTGAAATATCAGTCACAACATATCTCTACTGAAGATTAATTGTCATGCGCTAAAGTAATTGGTTTTGTTTCATTCGTGAACTTGTTCGTTAAAATGTGTAA
This sequence comes from Idiotropiscis lumnitzeri, assembly GCF_059441095.1. NCBI lineage: Eukaryota > Metazoa > Chordata > Actinopteri > Syngnathiformes > Syngnathidae > Idiotropiscis > Idiotropiscis lumnitzeri. Next base: position 197,942 of record NW_028283695.1, read on the forward strand.
AATTCTGATCCATTTTCTTTTTTTTAATTCATTAAATTAATATTCAACTTGTTCATTAGGATGGAGGACAACCGACAATGACTGAATCGGCTGAGGTTGATGCCACCAGAACATCGAAGCAGCCTTCTCAAGGTTTGACAGACTCTGAAAAGGAGGTATGCGTATCATGTGGTCATCCTGTCGTGTCTTGAGATGTTAAAATTACAGTTAGATAGACCTGTGCTGGTTGGACAAGTTTTCTAATATATCTGGACATAAATCGTAGCTAATAATATTTTCCCTCATCATCATATGATATACAGTTATGCGTAGTGTATGTCTTTACTATGTTACAATCTAAGAACCTACCAGCCACTACAGTTCTCTCATTGGGAGACTTAAGCTTTCGTCAGGCTGTCGACTGCTGCATTGCCCTCTTATTGGCTTTAAGTACACAACCTGTAACTGAATTATCTGTCAGAACAGAACCTATGTGTCCACAGCAGGTGATTTGGCATGTGGATTCTTCAGATTTTTAGAAAATAGGTAAAATTGTGATCAAAAGTTTAAAATGTATAAAATTCTGGTATAGTTTGCAATAGTATATCTATTAAATCATTTCAAAACTTCTTAACAAGGATGGAGAACATTGGCTGTGACCGAATTGGTTGAGGTTTACATTACCAGGACCATTGAGCAGCCTCCTCGGGATCTACAAATTTAGGAATGAAGATATGCATCCCATGTTACAATCCTGTTATGGCCCGAGGTTTTGAAGTTGCAGTTACATATTGGGCTGGGCGATATGGCTGATAAGTACATAGCGATATAAGTATTTCATATGGGTCCATCGATACACATTGAATTCTTTTTTCATATTATTTTATTCATTATTTTTTTTATTTTCCAATATTTTCACTGCCCTGTTAAAAAAACATTTAATGTAGTTTTCCTCCCGGGAGCTTTTTGTTACGGTCAATTAAGTGTTTTTGTTAAATATAGCTGCGTAGAATAATTATATGCATTATTATCGTACCACAATGTTTTGGTTTTGCAAATAATTTCCTAAAATCATTCTAATTTTGTTATTACATTATTTTGTCATAATATCATTCATCAATATTTTAGTTTTTTTTTTTTTTCAAATAGAATTAAGACCTTTTTCTGTGCAGATTCCTCTGGGGATTAAGTATTTAATGGGTTCTCAATTTTCTCTTGGACTCTGATGCAACCCAGTCTCCTCCCTTGGACAAAAAATATGGGCTGAATCTTCCTTGGAATAACGACACAGATTCTGACGAATCATTGTCAAATCCTGCCCCTGAACTTTGTGCCTCAGACCCAGACCATATTACTATCCCAAGGCTCAGGAGGACCAAAAGTATACAGGTAAACAACCCATATAGATTTCAGGGAATCTTACAAGCAAATTGCATATATTTTATTGGTCTCCTGCCTTCTATCCTTTATATTTCGTTGTTGTTGTTGTTTTTTAGATTAAAAAAACAGGCTGACTTTGGAATGGATAAGCATTATTACTCCAACTCAGATGACAGTGGAGATGAATATATTCCGGATACAAGTGAGGCCTCTGATTCAGACGGAAGTGAATCTTTGAAAATTGTGGACCCTCTCTTGAAGTCTAAGAATGCCTTCAGAGATTTTTCTCCCACACCACGAATCTCAAAAGCCACCTCAACGCAGGTTGTTAATCAAGGGCGTTCACCCGTTCGGAGGAGTAGCAGCACTGGTGTGATTCTTGAATTCTATGGCTCTTCAAATATTTGTGCAGTTTAACACAAATCATCCAAAATAGAATTCAAGCACATCTGTGACAGAAATTCAAATTCAGAAGTCAAAGAGAGAGAACAAAAAAAAAAATCTAATGCTGCGCTTCTTCCGAAGACATATACTGTAAACATTAAATGTATGTTAGGACAATCTTGAAAAAAGTATTAGAACACCCTTTACTTTTATTTCTTGTTAATTTTATTAACCAAAATATGTCCATTTTTATTACAGATTAATGAATACAAAATTAAAACTCTAATCAGCTACTTTTTAATCGTTATATTTGTATAAACAAATGTTATACATCTGTGTGTTAACTTATACAAGAAATGACGGAAAAGCAAGGGTGGTTTAGTATTTTTTTATCGTATATAGTCTGTATAATATCTTTAACCTATGCTGATGCTGTTTAATACTGATTTAAATAATAATAATAATGTCATAATCTGTTGGTTTTACATGAACAAAACCTTTCAAGCACTTTTTAAAATTCTAAATACTACCTCTTGTCAGTAAGTTGGTTCACAGCACTGCCTTGGAGTGAAAGTGTGTAGTGCTGAGACAGTCGGTATGTGCTGAGTCGTCTGACGTTTGTGTGACTGGTACCCAGGAAGGTAGCAAAACCAGGCAGTGTGTATGTCGTACCCAGGAAGGCAGAGAAACCAAGCAATATGTATGTGGTACCCACGAAGGCAGAGAAACTAAGCAGTGTGTATGTGGTACCCGGGAAGGTAGCAAAACCAGGGAGTGTGCATAGATACAGACCCCAAAAGTGATTAAAACCAAATAAAGTCCCCAGAAGATCATCTGTAGTCAGGTGAAGGACCCTGTACTTTGTTCAACTCATTTACTCCCTTAGACGTACAAAGACGTCTTTTAATGCAATGGCGCCCTCTACCAAAGACGTATAAGTACGTTTCCTGTCTTTTTTACGTCATAGTGTACATAAGGGTCTGATGCAACCTCTGACTGAGAATCAGCCTTGTCCGCATTGTGAATCATGTAAAAATCACCCAGCAGGGGGCAGAGGTGCAAAAGATCCGCCTTGAATCTGCGCCAGAGGTACAAATGGGGGGGCGGGATCCTGGGGTAGACTTATAAGTGTGGAGAGCAGCGTGGGTAGCAGCAGCATCGGCAGCACTAGCAGCAGTCGCATTAGTAGCGTTAGCAATGAAATCCTCCAAGCAAATGACGATCGAGGAATGCTTTTTTGTAAAAAAAAAGCTTCCTAAAAGCATCAAGGCGATGGAGACGCTTTGGTTGAGAGGATGACGCTTCGTCGTCGTCACAACAAAACGGCGTCTAAAGAGGGTGCGCGTGCCTTGCGGCCTGCATCGCCTGCCTTCGGACAATAGCCAAAGCAGCTGAGAGTCCTCACCAGATCCCCCCGAACGAGGAGGTAAGCGCTCGCAAGTTACCATTGAACATGTGGTTTTACCCCTCATGCTTTTATTGTACATATCATGCATCTTGCGGGCAGAAAATGTCGCGTAAATGTGCAGTTAGACGCGAGCTTGCTCGCTGACTTCCTCATCCGGCCGCCTCTATTGCACAATTACACGCGAGCGTAAGTCCTCGCCGACGAGGAAGTAAACGCTCGCAAGTTACCATTAAACATGTGGTTTTAGCCCTCATGCTTTTATTGTACATATCATGCATCTTGCGGGCAGAAAATGTCGCGTAAATGTGCAGTTAGACGCAAGCTTGCTCGCTGACTTTCTCGTCCGGGCGCCTATTGCACAATTACACGCGAGCGTAAGTCCTCGCCGACGAGGAAGTAAACGCTCGCAAGTTACCATTGAACATGTGGTTTTAGCCCTCATGCTTTTATTGTACATATCATGCATCTTGCGGGCAGAAAATGTCGTGTAAATGTGCAGTTACGCGCGAGCGCATCTCCTCCCCGACGAGGAAACAACAATACTGAATGGTGTGGTAATCATGCATACTTTCTAAAATTCACAGATTGTGCATCCCGCGGCAAGAAAGTTCCTCCTCGTCTTGTTGGTGTAAAGAAAGGTAAATTATAATATGAAACTTCACACGCCAGCAATAAAATGCAGCAATAAATATATATTTCCAATTGTTTGTATTTCTGTAATTTACAGGTTGTGCATCAGGAAGCAGTGGTTCCGGATGGCGTCACACTGGATGGCAACCGAGGAAAATCGACTTTACAGCAACCCCTGGACCACTGAATGCCGCTGCCCATTTGGAGTCTGAGGAGCCAGCTGATTTCCTGCAGCTGTTTCTCACGGATGAGCTTCTGCAGCACATCGCGGATGCCAGCAATCACTTCCCAGACAATTATTTTCACACAAACCCCAGTGGACAAACACAAGCTCGCCTATTTTCCACGGACCAGCAAAGCCAGACCACAACGAAAGTGTCGGGTCTGTTTGTGCAAAGGCAAACGGAGTGAAACAAGAATGTGGTGTGAACTATGTTGTGTGCCCTTGCATCAAGGCAACTGTTTTATTTTATATCACACAAAAAAAAAGTATGTATGACACTGATGTATTTCATTTTTGTACATAGTTCAACAGTTCAGTCGTTTAGTGTTATGTGCAAATAAATTTATTTTATCAAAAACATTTTTTGTGCTTTTTTTTGTTATTTTATAGAAGGCATGCATTATTTAGATGTTAGAGGTGTCATAAAAGCCATAAATAATAGTGTCAAAATTCAAATTATGGTCAAAATGCATCAGTTTACAAAAAGCTCATTTTCTCAGTTTTTTCCCCAGGGATTGGAGTTTTCATGAAATTTAGCTATTTTCAAATGCCGATTGCTCAAGAATGGAAAAAGATAGGAACAAACATTTTTTTCTGTTGAAAGAAGAGAGTCTCATCTTTCTTCGGGTGTGCTCCATGTCTATATAGCATTAGAATACTATATTCTGTGGGCCTTGCAATATTAGTCAAAACCCAGGAAAACGCTGGGATTGAGCGGGTTGCTCCAGTGAAAATGGCTGGTATTTAATGAGTTAAGACTGGTTAGGACATCCGGCTCGCAGTCCCAAGGTGCAGGGTTCGATCCCGGGACCCAGCTTTCCTGTGTGGAGGTTGCATTTGTGAGTGAGTTTGAGCGCAGATGGTTGTTCGTCTTTGCGTGCCCTGCGATTGGCTGGCAACCACTTCAGGGTGTGCCCCGCCTACTGTCCGTTGACAGCTGGGTAGGCTCCAGCACACTATCCTTGTGAGAATAAGCGGATTGGATATTACATGTATGTGTTTATGCCCTAGGCCAGGCGAGGGCAAACTACGGCCCGGGGGCCACATGCGGCCCGTTAAGTTTTAATCCGGGCCGCCGAACTTGAAAAAAATTTAATGAATAAACCTTGTTAATGTTTTATTTTCTAAACACTGTGGTTTTCAAAGACAAATATTATTGTTGGAATGCTTTTATTCACTTTCATTTAAAATTAAATGTATTTTTTTTCTCAGATGAGGTGAGGTTTCCAAAACACTCCATCCATCTGCTCCTGGTCCGGCCCCTCTGTCATATTTTAGAACCCATTGTGGTCCTCCAATCAAAAAGTTTGCCCGCCCCTGCCCTAGGCTTTGTGTCTTTGCTTGGTTGACTGTGTAATGAGTGTATGAATGCATTTCTTTCTACCAGACACCTTGGACTTCCCATGGCAGATTAATAATCTATTTTATCTATCCATCAGGGTCACGAATGTCATTTGATGAGTAGAGAATTTAGAGTCTCCAATTAACCTAATATACATGGATTTGCGCATGGAAACCTGAGAAAAAGCCCTTAGTCCTACTTTTCCATCTGAACCACTTTATCCTCACGAGGGTCACAGCCGTGACATCCCAGCTGACTTCAGAAAGTAAGTGGGCGACGACTCATGATCTCTTGGTTGAATAATATTGTTAGGGGCTCAAAATGGCCCTCTACAATAAAATGGCAGAAGAATATTACATACTCTCTGGCAGAAGAATATTGCGTTTTTTTTGTTTTGTCCAATTAACTTAAATAAAACTTGGGAAAATTTAATGATTACATGTAAACCAGCTGGTCTTCCCCATACCAAGCCCTGGCTAAAACTGACTGAAAAATGCATGATGTGTGCCTTTTAAACTCCTCGGCCCATCCACTATGCCAGGGATGGGCAAACTTTTTGATTGGGAGGGGGGGGGCACAATGAGTCCTAAAATACATTTAATTTTAAACGAAAGTGAACAAAAGCATTACAACAATATATATGTCTTTGAAAAACCACAGTATTTAGAAAATAAACCATTAACAAGGCTTATTCATTTAATTTTTTTCAAGTTTGGGGGGCTGGATTGAAACGTTTAACGGGCCACAAGTGGCCCCCGGGCCGTAGTTTGCCCAAGTGCCCTAAGCCAATTGATTCTAAAAAATAACAGTTTTCTTCATCAAAACAACATTTTATGATCAACATAAATGTTAGTGAGTACATAAAGGTATACTCATTCGATCTATCATAACCCCATGCACTTAGACTGTACAAAAAAAAGAAAATTTTTATTTTAAAACCTAGTATTTCGCCATGACGTCACACGCTAGCGTCAAGTGCTTGGCGCTAAAAACCCGGAAGTAACAGCGGCGCTCGGTTTGAAAGTGGAGAGTTGTGCATGGTAGGCGAATTCGGGAGAAATGTTTGTTGAACACGAGGACTGTGGCGTAGAAGATGGTTTAACAGCGATCTAGTGCGCACCCAACCGTGATGGCTGACCAACGAAATAAATGCGGACCGACGGAGTGGACTGACAGGACGTGGAAAACAGGTGTGTGGCATGTGTGCGTGTGCACGAATGTGGGAGCGCGTTCACTATGGTGGCAGCGATCGCAAAGCAGCAGCACCACTCCTTGACAAAAGTATTGTACTTTCTCTGATGTTTTGGGTTTGCTCTGCTTTGGGGTTTGTAGTTCTGGCCACGCAAAAGTAACAAAGCAAGTTCTTGGATGTCTGCTTTTTTCTTGAACTGTTAATTGGTTAACATCGTGGCTCTTATTTTTATCTAATGTATGGAGTTTGGTGGCTATCTATATGCACAACTATATTAGTTGCACTTGAAATTGCATACAGAAAATTAGTATAAATAGGTTACGCTATAAAGTATAACAATATTAACAATCGTTATTGTTGTTACTGTTTATTTATTTTATTTTGCAATAACTGTGCTCCAAGCTTAGCTGTTGTGCCAGCTGCCAAGTAAAAATATGTAATCTCACTCAATAATAGGAATAAATACTTAACTAACATCTCAATTTTTCGGGTTGGGCTGTGGGGGAGGGGAGGGTGGCTGCCTGACATAAAGCAGACTGTCCTGCACATGCGCAGACCAGCCGAGTGTGTGAAGTGTGCGTAAGTGCAGTACCGGGACCGACCACTAGACAGCGATCCTGAGTAATTTTTCCGCACACACATTTCTAGCACACTCGTCTTGTTTTTGTGACCTTCCTGGGAAGCCCTGAAACTTTGACAGGACCTCCCCCTGAGCTTCTTATCACTGAATTCAATGCTCTTTTTTGTGGGGCCCAGATTTTTGGTCCCCACAAAAATTTTGGTCCCCTACAGTGGGTGTGCTGTCCGATGTTGGTCCCCAACATGTAGCTTATACAAACACACACACACACCCCTACTTGTTTTTGTGACATTGTTGGGCCACCTGAGCAAAACTCACATTGTGGGAACCACCCTTTCTAGTGGTTGTACAGCTCTGAAAAAAATCAGGCAGTGTCCAGGAATTTAGTTAAACACAAAAACCACTTCAAATTACCAATTAATGACCTGGAGGTCAAATGAGTGACTCAAGTGCATGTAATTCAGTCACTGTAGCCCAAAGATTCTCTGGGCCAGTGGATGAACCATTATTCGTCTTGGACAGCATTGAAGCAGGCCGTAGCCTGGTTTCTAAAGCTGAAAGACTTACTGACAGAGTAAAGGAAAATAGAAAGGAGTTAATCACATTAGGTGAAGAAGGCAAGATGAATTTATTCAAGAGAACTGTCAAAGGAAAGTATTTGACCTGCGACGACTTGGATAAAGCAGAAAGAGAACTTGTGAAATACTGTCAAAGGCGAAGTTTCAAAAAAGATTTAGCCATATTTGAAAAACAAAAAAGGGTGAAGAAAAGTAGCCCACTTTACAAGTTCAATATAGTACTTCAAGATGGTGTCATGAGGGTTGGTGGACAGTTGAGCCACGCAGCCATGCCTGAAACAGCAAAACAGCAAGCCATCTTGCCAAGGATTCACATAACACAAAGCTAGTCCTGAGATACATTCATGAGATTACAGCTCACGCTGGAAGGAACCACATGATGGCTAATCTGCATCAACAGTTTTGGATACCTCGAGCTGCTAGAGTCATCAGAAGAGTGCTACCTGACGATCCGCCTTTCAAGAGAATTGGCGTTGATTATTTTGGTCCATTCTAAGTAAGTAGGGTTAGAGGACAAGTAAAGAGATACGGCGTGATTTTTACATGTCTCGCTGTACGAGCCGTACATCTGGAAATTGCATCTTCACGTGACACAGATGCTTGTCTCAACGCAATCCGAAGATTTCTTGTCAGAAGAGGACAAGTGAGAGAGATGTATTCTGATAACGGAACCAACTTTAGATCAGCTGACAGTGAAATGAAGAAATCAATCAAAGAATGGAACACTAAGTAAATCGAGAAACACTTGCTGCAAAAAGGTATTCAGTGGCATAGCAATCCCCCAGCAGGTTCCCACCACGGAGGAAGCTGTGAGCGACTTATTTGGTCTGTGAGAAAAATCCTGAATGTCACTGTAAAAGAACAAATTTCGGGTGAAGAAAGTCAATATACCTTGCTTGGTGAGGCTGAAGCAGTTATAAACAGCAGGCCTATCACAAGGACATCTTCCGACCTCAACGACTTGGAAGCACTCACACCCAACACTCTGTTGTGGCTGAAGGTCAAACCTGAGTTACCTCCTGGAGTCTTCTGTAAAGACGACCAATACGCCCCAATACGTACCTCTGGGAATGAGCTGGTCAGCTCTTTAAAGAGTATTATGTAAGTTGAAATACATTAATCCATTTTTCTTTTTTGGACCATCTTTAACTGTGTAGTGTGTAATGTCTAAAATACAAAATGATCAGATTTTAGGGTGCAGTTGACGACTGTGGCACAGGTCCTCGCTCTACAAGTGCTAATAGTCTTCGGCAAAGAGAAAAATCTGCCATAAGGTACAGAAAACATTGGCATCAGAGTAAATGGATGCATGTTTTTGCAATGTGCGAGGAAACTGGCGAACTCAGAGAAAACTACGCAGGCTTGGGAGAACATGCAAACTCTACACAGGAAGGCCGGAGCCGGAATCGATCCCACAACCTCTGCATTGTGAGACCATCGTGCTCACAAGTCGCCCACCGTGGCGGCCGTCCATTATGAATGCCATCCCACCATCCATTATCTGTACGGCTTCTCCTCACAAGGGTTGCGAGGGGTGCTGGAGCCTATCCCAGCTATCTTGGGGCAGTAGGTGGGGTACACCCTAAACTGGTTGCCAGCCAATCGCAGGTCACACAAAGACAAACAACCATCCGCGCTCACACTCACACCAATTTAGGGTGTCCAAACAACCTGCCATGCATGTGTTTGGAATGTGGGAGGAAACCGGAGAACCCACGCAGGCGTGTGGGAAACATGCAAACTCCAAACAGGAAAGCCGGAATCAATCCCGCGACCTCTGCATTGTGAGACCATCGTGCTAACAAGTCGCCCACCATGCATCCCTGCTAAATAAATGATTAATTTTTACATTTTAGTATTTGTGCGATCTTGTGTTCATGACAGCATTTTCAACAGTGTGGGTGTTTGTATGAAAGCATTTCACTCGTGTATGGGCATGAGCATGTTTCAGTTGTATTTATGAATAACAATAATTTCACAATTGTGCCTGAGCGCCTTTCACTGGTGTGTATGAGAATGTTTCACCTATGTGTATGAGCGCATTTGACGAGTGTATGAGCAACAACTATTTCACTAGTGTGTATGAGAGCGTTTCACTCGTATGTATGATAGCGTTTCATAAGTATGCATGAGCAACAACAATTTCACTGGTGTGTAAGAGTGCATTTCAGAAGTGTGAAGCGATTCCTGACTTTTGTCCCCAACGGCACCTCATACTCCCCATCTCCCGCTCACTTCTCCTGACCCCATGAGCCATCCCCGTTGCTACTACATGGAGATTTGATGTGTTTTTTTGTTTTTTTTGTTATTAGCTTCTTCAACATCTCTTCTGATTCTCATCTCTTCTCTGGCGCTCGTCTCCGCCTGTCTGATTTGAAGTCGACCTCAGAATTTGCACTATTTTGACATGACTTCTGTGGTAATCACTACTGACATATTGTGTCATTTGCTCAATAATACATTAAAATTATAATAAATAATTAAAATGGGTCCGGTGCCGAGCTCTGGCTTCATATCTTTAAAAGTGGTCTTCTCAAATCTGTTACTAATGGCCTCTAAATCAGTTGTGGTAGAGAAGGGGCAAATTAGACCTTATGGCATCTTAATTTGGTCAAGTCTTGTACCCATTTTCAAGGCCAGCGACTATTGCTTTAGCTATATACAAGAAAAGGATTACTCTGAATATACACAACAACAAATCCCAGATGTCCAACCCAAATGTTGTTTCAAAATAATCCAGTTCAGATGATAAACAAATGTATTGGTATGTTGAGGTCATTATTTCAAATCAAAATATACACTTCTTTTTCAGACAATGGGGAGGATCGAAGAAGTGGAAAAGTTGCAGGAGTAACTTCAAAACAATGCAAAGAGACAAAATCTGGAAGAATGTCAAGTTTGTCCATGTTTATATTTCTGGAATTTAGTGGGCGTGCATCTCGAAATGTTTGGGCATGGTTCGGGCTGCCAGACAAGACTTTCACTGCGAGCGCTGGACCACTGGATGCTGCGGCAAACAGCGGACTTCTTGCAGCTATTTATTACCAACAAGCTACTCCTGCACATCAATGATGCGGATGGCACAGACTGCTTTGCAGACAATTATTTTGAGGCAAAACCAAGAGGTCTGTAAGCACTCTGAAAACAAAGTAAAATATTTGACACCCACGGCAAAAAAAGCCATGCTACAGCATAGGGCTGGGCGATAAACCGAAAATTTACCGTTACCGAAATTTATTACAATGACCGAAATCATTTTGCCCATGTCGGTAAATTCGATGAATAAAAAAAGAAAAGCCTTTTGTCTGCGGCAATGTTCATGCCCCTTTAAGACCGCTACAGCGCCTCTAGTCATGTGACTCCACCCGTCTGTCGCTCTCGTTGCTGGCGATTCAAATCCAGAAGCTTTCTCACCACCCACAACACAACCATGCTGTGCTGAAAGTTCAAAGTGAGAAGCAAGGTTCGACAAGTGACAACAGCCCATGAACGGAGGCGACACCATACGAGAGAACGTCTCAGAGGTGGACGCGATAGCTTAGCACATAGCTAAAGATAAAGCTCCTCTAGTTACGTGGCGCGCACAGGATTTAAACGCTTCATGAAAGCCGTATTTCCCGATATGGACTACATCGGGCCGGGAGCTTAGACATGTCAAGCATTTTGCATCTACATCCGACTTGTGGTCGGGTCGCAACATGGATCCCTGATTGAGCCTAACTGTGCATTACATAGATGACAAGTGGCGACTGCGCAGCAGAGTACTCGAGACGGCACATTTTCCCCGATAATACCCACTTGTTTATTTGGCTTGCATTGACATTTTCTTTCATTTTATTTAGCGTTTTTTTATTTGCCATTATTTACATCATGAGAGCATCTTGGCGCAATCTATTTGCAGAAAAAGATTTCGCAAGAGGTACCCTTTTTCTTTGTGACATTGTTCAAGTCATGCAAAGCAAGCTCAGGGTTCGCGGTTAACCGCTTCCCGATTGCCCGGGGCAAGTGAAATTTGGCCACGGGCAAGGTAAAATTATGGGCAACTTGCCCGACCGGGCAAGCATTTTTTAAAGCAGCCAAATATCTTTAATTTTGACGAAAACGGTGGTGTGATCTGTTTGTGTGCACTGTATGGTGATGGTTTAACCCAGACAACCCCTTATGTTTTGGTATGGTCCATTGGCCTTATCGGGGGCAATGGGCGGGCGCTACGGGGATCAGTTAGTTCAGTGAATGTCGAGTTAAAGTGGACGTCAATAAATCCCGCAGTATTGGAACTCGCTGTCGTAGCATCCTCATTTGAAGTTTGAAAAACACAACAAAAACCTACGATATTTTGGCCGAAAATTGGCGACGAGTTCGTTCAAATCCGAACATTTCGGATTCCTCTGACATGACTAAAATAGCTCGAATATTTTTAAGTAGACAATTCAGTTGTGAGTAAGGAAGGGAGTAATATTTGATTATTGGCTGTTAATTCATTAGCTCCATGATGTGACCTGACATAGTGTCAGTGACTGTGTTCTGTTTATGCTATGAAACTTATGGAGGCAGCACCACAGGCACTGGTCTTAAAGGAATACACAAATTTGCCACACTCATAATTTACTCATGTGATTCCTCAATTAATACGCTCTCCTGGACTTAAAATTGATCATCTGGATTGCTGTAATATCATTTTCCCAATTTAACATGCAGATTTGTTAATTATTAAAACTACAATTAACATTTTCAATAACTGCACAGGATGATACATTTGCTCTTGTGAGTAGGGTTTCATGGTTGACGATGAAAACAAGATTAATTTATGCTTATCAGATTATATGTTTATTTACATTTGTGGCGCACATTTTACAACCATAAACATTTTATTCTTAGAGAAAAAAAATTGTCACTTGCCCAAGTCGGGCAAGTAATTTGGCCACTCGGGCAAGGCAAATTTTAGTGGCACTTGCCCTATGGGCAAGCAGTTTTTAAAGTTAACCGCGAACCCTGCAAGCTATTTGGAATGTTCATACAAATGATTTTTGTACTTTTATTTTTCATTGAAAGTAAAGTGTACCAGTTGGTCAATAAAAAAAACAGTCAATATGCAATTCCTGCATTTATTTTGATTTTAGTCCACGTGGGAATTTATTGTGCATTTATCGTTATCGAGGTAAAATTGCTCGATTTCTCGCGATATTGATTTGAGGTCATATCGCCCAGCCCTTCTACAGCATGTATACAGTGTGAGACGTGTTGTGTTCACTTGCTCCAAGGCAATTGTTTTTAAGTGTATACCACATACCCAACGAATTGTGTAATTTGTATGGCGGGGTGTACACATGCGTTGCAAAAACACATGCACACACTGTCACTCACGCACTTCCGTATATAGTTTATTTCAGCACCTTTTGTCATGCTGTTTTTATTTTATAGAAGGAAAGCATTATTTTGATGTCTGAGCTGTCACAAAAGAAAAAATAGAACTGTTGAAGTCAAGTCAAGCTTGTGCTTGAAATGTTTGTTCTTAGTTTCTCAGTTTTTCGTGAGCAATGGGAATTCAGTTATATTCAAACGCTGTCAGGTAAAGGCTCCATATTTTTATAGCATTATAGCACACTATTCTGTGGGCGCTAGAATTGAAGGGTTTGCGTTAGTAAAAATAGGTGGGATTAAATGAGCTGAAGTGTATCTCTTGAGTGCTCCTTAAATATTTGCCTGTGTTGGTATATTTTATTTTGGTCGTGTCATGTTTATTCTTACGCTGAAAGAGACATGAGGTGTTCGAAAAAAATAAATGATTTTTTTTCCCGGTCAAAACTACCAATGGTGTCTGTTTTTTTTCCCTCCGTGAAATGTACGAGTTATCACTTTGACGCGCATGATGTCACGTGGCTGGAGGACTGGAAACTTGCACGAACAACATTTACGTTGAAATGTAACAATGACACATATATCGACATCTAACAAACATGCATGGGCATCTAACATTGACACTTACATTGACGTCTATAACATAAACCATTACAATCACATCTAACAAACACGGACATCTAACAGACACATCGACATCCATCATAAACATTTACATAGACATCGACATCTAACCAACCTTTACATAGACATCTTACACACATCGACATCTAACAAACATTTACATAGACATCTAACATAAACACATCTAATATAGACACATAGATTGACATCTAACATCGACACATTGAGATCTAACATAGACATACATTGACATCTAACAAAGACTGTTACATCGACAACTAACATCGACACAAGGCTTTGTCAAATGACACGTCATGACGACATATACAGAGACACAAGGCACAACAGCATATTTTTGGTACAAATTGAACCCGATATGTTAGCTACCTCGTTCGACTTAAAGGGTTAGCGAACTTGTTATGGTGGTTGAGGCGTGGTGGCTACCCAGCTCGTGTAGTGTATATTAAACTTAAGTTAATAATTTATGACCAGTAAACACGGATGTTGTAACGCAAAACAATGTTCAAATGTTAGTTTTTTTTCAACACATTTCATGAGAAAAAGCTCTACTTGTCTGTGAGAAATGTATGTTGTAGACCCATTATATAACACAATATTACACAATTTTACATTGGAATTTCATTTAATAAAACATTGACAATTATCTTTACAAACACTGTGTATGATTCATCTTTTCATTTGTTGTTCAATGAGCAAAACAGTGGCGATCAAAACAGTGCAAATTAAATGACATTTTATAGGTATCTGGCTGCAATACAGTGAACCCTCGCTACTTCGCGGTTCACCTTTCGCGGGTTCAGTGCTTCGCGGGTCTAAAAAATATTCGGGGGCATTGTAGTTTCGCCGAGCGGCACGACGGGGCGCTGGAGTGGTTAGACGGCCGGCGTGCGCCGAAGAAGAACGTGGGCGAAGAGGAGAGTGGACAAAGAAGAGCACGTTCCCCCGGGCACGATTTGGGGCGACGTTTCGCGCGGTTCGGACCGTACCAGAGCTCCGGCCAGCGTGCGTGGCAGTTAAGCCGAAGAGGAACAACTTCCGCCCGGGCACTAGCGGGGCGACATTTCGCTCCGTTCGGGACCGTGCGAGAGCTCCGGAGGAGACCGGCCGGCGTGCGTGGTTGTTAAGCCGAAGAGGAACACCTTCCGCCCGGGCATGAGCGGAGCGCGAGGCTGTCAGTTATGAATGAATAAATGAATAAATAAATGAAGAATGCCAGGGCACACCGGACGGCGTACCAGCAGGTAAAAGTCGAAGTAATTAAATAAATACAAAAAGAAGTAATTGAATAAATACAAAAATAATGGCTGGGGAATAAAAAAATGTTTTAATAATTTTTTTTTTTGTTATAACATGAATTTCACCCTCTCTCTCTCTACCCGTATATATATATATATATATATATATATATATATATATATATATATATATATTATTTTATTTATTTATTTTTTTAAGCATTTTTGAAGGTGCGCCGCTACTTCGCACTTTTTTTTTTTAAGCATTTTTGAAGGTGCGCCGCTACTTCGCGGATTTTCAGTTTTCGCGGGTGGTCTCGGTCCCCATTAACCGCGATAACCGAGGGTTCACTGTAGTAAGTTACATTCTAATTTACATTTACAGGTAATGGAAATGACTACTGGTAACCTCAATTTAACTGTATTTCAGTCAGAATGCCTCAAACATCATAAAAAAATAAAACGTTGAGTATTATTTCTCCTTCAAAATGTCAGAAGAAATACTCTATAATGGCCTGACGACATCAACATAGTTTATAGTATATAGCAGGGGTGGGAAAACTTTTTTATTGGCGGGCCACAATGGGTTCTAAAATTTGACAGAGGGGCTGGACCAGGAGCAGATGGATGGAGTGTTTTGGTAACCTCATCTCATCTGAGAAAAAAAATACATTTAATTTTAAATGAAAGTGAACAAAAGCTTGTCTTTGAAAAACCACACTATTTTGAAAATAAAACATTAACAAGGTTTATTTTTTTTTTTTTCAAATTCGGCGGGCCGGATTAAAACGTTTAACGGGCCGCATGTGGCCCCCAGGCCGTAGTTTTCTCACGACGGTATATAGCATAGCGGCATAGGTTCCCTCGTCAACATCAAGTGAGTTACCCTCTTACCAAGACCAAAATACGGGGCTCCCCATCTCCCGGTCACTTCTCCAGACCCCAACAGTCACCCTCGTTGCGAGAACTTTAAGATTCGATGTTTATTTTTTTTCGCTTCTTCAACTTCATGTCTGATTCTTTTCTCTTCTCTGGCTCCAGGATTCCGCTGTCAATCAGATGACGATTGAGGCGGGACTTCCGGTTCAAAGTCACCCTCAGAGTTTGCAACCATTTGAGATGGCTTCTGTGGTAATAACAACTGTCATAGGTGCAATTTGCTCTATAAAGCATTAAAAAAAAAAAATAATAATAAATTACAAAAAATAGTCAAGTACAGCACTCGTCTCATAAACTAGGTAAGAATTTAGCGTTACTAACGTTGCTACACTATAAAGAGTGTTTTACTGACTAGCTAAACCCAGTTTTGGTTTAGCTGTTATAAAAGTTTGGTTTTTTAGTGCTGTAAATGCATTTTCAGCTCGCGCTGTACACATTTGCTATGAGAGGCATTATCTCATAAGGGAAATATTGGACAATCAAATTAATGACTGCCCAGGCATCAGGATGTCTTTTTACACTATATAAAGGAGGAAATTTACATTGGAAACGTTTAGTTTAGCTGTTAATGAAGTTTCGTTTTTTTTAGTGCTGAAAATTCATTGTCTGCTGGCGCTGTACACTTTTTCTAAGTGTTGCAATATCTCATGAAGGAAATACTGGACAATCAAATTAATGACTTTCCAGGCTTCAGGATGCCTTTCTACACTATATAAAGGTGGAAATTTACATTGGAAACGTTTGGTTTAGCTGTTATAAAAGTTTGGTTTTTTAGTGCTGTAAATGCATTTTCAGCTCGCGCTGTACACATTTGCTATGAGAGGCATTATCTCATAAGGGAAATATTGGACAATCAAATTAATGACTGCCCAGGCTTCAGGATGTCTTTTTACACTATATAAAGGTGGAAATTTACATTGGAAACGTTTGGTTTAGCTGTTATAAAAGTTTGGTTTTTTTAGTGCTGAAAATGCATTTTCAGCTCGCACTGTACACATTTGCTATGTGAGGCATTATCTCATAAGGGAAATACTGGACAATCAAATTAATGACTGCCCAGGCTTCAGGATGTCTTTTTACACTATATAAAGGTGGAATTTACATTGGAAACGTTTGGTTTAGCTGTTATAAAAGTTTGTTTTTTTGTGCTGAAAATGCATTTTCAGCTCGCACTGTACACATTTGCTATGTGAGGCATTATCTCATGAAGGAAATACTGGACAATCAAATTAATGACTTTCCAGGCTTCAGGATGCCTTTTTACACTATATAAAGGTGGAAATTTACATTGGAAACGTTTGGTTTAGCTGTTATAAAAGTTTGGTTTTTTAGTGCTGTAAATGCATTTTCAGCTCGCGCTGTACACATTTGCTATGAGAGGCATTATCTCAAAAGGGAAATATTGGACAATCAAATTAATGACTGCCCAGGCTTCAGGATGTCTTTTTACACTATATAAAGGTGGAATTTACATTGGAAACGTTTGGTTTAGCTGTTATAAAAGTTTGGTTTTTTAGTGCTGAAAATGCATTTTCAGCTCGCACTGTACACATTTGCTATGTGAGGCATTATCTCATGAAGGAAATACTGGACAATCAAATTAATGACTTTCCAGGCTTCAGGATGCCTTTTTACACTATATAAAGGTGGAAATTTACATTGGAAACGTTTGGTTTAGCTGTTATAAAAGTTTGGTTTTTTAGTGCTGTAAATGCATTTTCAGCTCGCGCTGTACACATTTGCTATGAGAGGCATTATCTCATAAAGGAAATATTGGACAATCGAATTAATGACTGCCCAGGCTTCAGGATGTCTTTTTACACTATATAAAGGTGGAAATTTACATTGGAAACGTTTGGTTTAGCTGTTATAAAAGTTTGGTTTTTTAGTGCTGAAAATGCATTTTCAGCTCGCACTGTACACATTTGCTATGTGAGGCATTATCTCATAAGGGAAATACTGGACAATCAAATTAATGACTTCCCAGGCTTTCAGGATGCCTTTTTACACTCTATAAATGTGTAAATTTACATTGGAAACGTTTGGTTTAGCTGTTAATGAAGTTTCGTTTTTTTAGTGCTGAAAATTCATTGTCTGCTGGCGCTGTACACCTTTTCTAAGTGTTGCAATATCTCATGAAGGAAATACTGGACAATCAAATTAATGACTTTCCAGGCTTCAAGATGCCTTTCTACACTATATAAAGGTGGAAATTTACATTGGAAACGTTTGGTTTAGCTGTTATAAAAGTTTGGGTTTTTAGTCCTGTAAATGCATTTTCAGCTCGCGCTGTACACATTTGCTATGAGAGGCATTATCTCATAAGCGAAATATTGGACAATCAAATTAATGACTGCCCAGGCTTCAGGATGTCTTTTTACACTATATAAAGGTGGAAATTTACATTGGAAACGTTTAGTTTAGCTGTTATAAAAGTTTGTTTTTTTAGTGCTGTAAATGCATTTTCAGCTCGCGCTGTACACATTTGCTATGTGAGGCATTATCTCATAAGGGAAATACTGGACAATCAAATTAATGACTGCCCAGGCTTCAGGATGTCTTTTTACACTATATAAAGGTGGAAATTTACATTGGAAACGTTTGGTTTAGCTGTTATAAAAGTTTGTTTTTTTAGTGCTGAAAATGCATTTTCAGCTCGCACTGTACACATTTGCTATGTGAGGCATTATCTCAAAAGGGAAATACTGGACAATCAAATTAATTACTTCCCAGGCTTCAGGATGCCTTTTTACACTCTATAAATGTGGAAATTTACATTGGAAACGTTTGGTTTAGCTGTTAATGAAGTTTCGTTTTTTTAGTGCTGAAAATTCATTGTCTGCTGGCGCTGTACACTTTTTCTAAGTGTTGCAATATCTCATGAAGGAAATACTGGACAATCAAATTAATGACTTTCCAGGCTTCAGGATGCCTTTCTACACTATATAAAGGTGGAAATTTACATTGGAAACGTTTGGTTTAGCTGTTATAAAAGTTTGGTTTTTTAGTGCTGTAAATGCATTTTCAGCTCGCGCTGTACACATTTGCTATGAGAGGCATTATCTCATAAGGGAAATATTGGACAATCAAATTAATGACTGCCCAGGCTTCAGGATGTCTTTTTACACTATATAAAGGTGGAAATTTACATTGGAAACGTTTGGTTTAGCTGTTATAAAAGTTTGGTTTTTTAGTGCTGTAAATGCATTTTCAGCTCGCGCTGTACACATTTGCTATGAGAGGCATTATCTCATAAGGGAAATATTGGACAATCAAATTAATGACTGCCCAGGCTTCAGGATGTCTTTTTACACTATATAAAGGTGGAAATTTACATTGGAAACGTTTAGTTTAGCTGTTAATGAAGTTTCGTTTTTTTAGTGCTGAAAATTCATTGTCTGCTGGCGCTGTACACTTTTTCTAAGTGTTGCAATATCTCATGAAGGAAATACTGGACAATCAAATTAATGACTTTCCAGGCTTCAGGATGCCTTTCTACACTATATAAAGGTAGAAATTTACATTGGAAACGTTTGGTTTAGCTGTTATAAAAGTTTGTTTTTTTAGTGCTTGTAAATGCATTTTCAGCTCGCGCTGTACACATTTGCTATGAGAGGCATTATCTCATAAGGGAAATATTGGACAATCAAATTAATGACTGCCCAGGCTTCAGGATGTCTTTTTACACTATATAAAGGTGGAAATTTACATTGGAAACGTTTGGTTTAGCTGTTATAAAAGTTTGGTTTTTTAGTGCTGTAAATGCATTTTCAGCTCGCGCTGTACACATTTGCTATGAGAGGCATTATCTCATAAGGGAAATATTGGACAATCAAATTAATGGCTGCCCAGGCTTCAGGATGTCTTTTTACACTATATAAAGGTGGAAATTTACATTGGAAACGTTTAGTTTAGCTGTTAATGAAGTTTCGGTTTTTTAGTGCTGAAAATTCATTGTCTCCTGGCGCTGTACACTTTTTCTAAGTGTTGCAATATCTCATGAAGGAAATACTGGACAATCAAATTAATGACTTTCCAGGCTTCAGGATGCCTTTCTACACTATATAAAGGTGGAAATTTACATTGGAAACGTTTGGTTTAGCTGTTATAAAAGTTTGGTTTTTTAGTGCTGTAAATGCATTTTCAGCTCGCGCTGTACACATTTGCTATGAGAGGCATTATCTCAAAAGGGAAATATTGGACAATCAAATTAATGACTGCCCAGGCTTCAGGATGTCTTTTTACACTATATAAAGGTGGAATTTACATTGGAAACGTTTGGTTTAGCTGTTATAAAAGTTTGGTTTTTTAGTGCTGAAAATGCATTTTCAGCTCGCACTGTACACA
The DNA here is from genome assembly GCF_059441095.1 of Idiotropiscis lumnitzeri. NCBI lineage: Eukaryota > Metazoa > Chordata > Actinopteri > Syngnathiformes > Syngnathidae > Idiotropiscis > Idiotropiscis lumnitzeri. Next base: position 218,162 of record NW_028283695.1, read on the forward strand.
TTTGCTATGTGAGGCATTATCTCATGAAGGAAATACTGGACAATCAAATTAATGACTTTCCAGGCTTCAGGATGCCTTTTTACACTATATAAAGGTGGAAATTTACATTGGAAACGTTTGGTTTAGCTGTTATAAAAGTTTGGTTTTTTAGTGCTGTAAATGCATTTTCAGCTCGCGCTGTACACATTTGCAATGAGAGGCATTATCTCATAAAGGAAATATTGGACAATCGAATTAATGACTGCCCAGGCTTCAGGATGTCTTTTTACACTATATAAAGGTGGAAATTTACATTGGAAACGTTTGGTTTAGCTGTTATAAAAGTTTGGTTTTTTAGTGCTGAAAATGCATTTTCAGCTCGCACTGTACACATTTGCTATGTGAGGCATTATCTCATAAGGGAAATACTGGACAATCAAATTAATGACTTCCGGGGCTTTCAGGATGCCTTTTTACACTCTATAAATGTGGAAATTTACATTGGAAACGTTTGGTTTAGCTGTTAATGAAGTTTCGTTTTTTTAGTGCTGAAAATTCATTGTCTGCTGGCGCTGTACACCTTTTCTAAGTGTTGCAATATCTCATGAAGGAAATACTGGACAATCAAATTAATGACTTTCCAGGCTTCAAGATGCCTTTCTACACTATATAAAGGTGGAAATTTACATTGGAAACGTTTGGTTTAGCTGTTATAAAAGTTTGGGTTTTTAGTCCTGTAAATGCATTTTCAGCTCGCGCTGTACACATTTGCTATGAGAGGCATTATCTCATAAGCGAAATATTGGACAATCAAATTAATGACTGCCCAGGCTTCAGGATGTCTTTTTACACTATATAAAGGTGGAAATTTACATTGGAAACGTTTAGTTTAGCTGTTATAAAAGTTTGTTTTTTTAGTGCTGTAAATGCATTTTCAGCTCGCGCTGTACACATTTGCTATGTGAGGCATTATCTCATAAGGGAAATACTGGACAATCAAATTAATGACTGCCCAGGCTTCAGGATGTCTTTTTACACTATATAAAGGTGGAAATTTACATTGGAAACGTTTGGTTTAGCTGTTATAAAAGTTTGGTTTTTTAGTGCTGAAAATGCATTTTCAGCTCGCACTGTACACATTTGCTATGTGAGGCATTATCTCATAAGGGAAATACTGGACAATCAAATTAATGACTTCCCAGGCTTCAGGATGCCTTTTTACACTCTATAAATGTGGAAATTTACATTGGAAACGTTTGGTTTAGCTGTTAATGAAGTTTCGTTTTTTTTGTGCTGAAAATTCATTGTCTGCTGGCGCTGTACACTTTTTCTAAGTGTTGCAATATCTCATGAAGGAAATACTGGACAATCAAATTAATGACTTTCCAGGCTTCAGGATGCCTTTCTACACTATATAAAGGTGGAAATTTACATTGGAAACGTTTGGTTTAGCTGTTATAAAAGTTTGGTTTTTTAGTGCTGTAAATGCATTTTCAGCTCGCGCTGTACACATTTGCTATGAGAGGCATTATCTCATAAGGGAAATATTGGACAATCAAATTAATGACTGCCCAGGCTTCAGGATGTCTTTTTACACTATATAAAGGTGGAAATTTACATTGGAAACGTTTAGTTCAGCTGTTAATGAAGTTTCGTTTTTTTAGTGCTGAAAATTCATTGTCTGCTGGCGCTGTACACTTTTTCTAAGTGTTGCAATATCTCATGAAGGAAATACTGGACAATCAAATTAATGACTTTCCAGGCTTCAGGATGCCTTTCTACACTATATAAAGGTGGAAATGTACATTGGAAACGTTTGGTTTAGCTGTTATAAAAGTTTGTTTTTTTAGTGCTGTAAATGCATTTTCAGCTCGCGCTGTACACATTTGCTATGAGAGGCATTATCTCATAAGGGAAATATTGGACAATCAAATTAATGACTGCCCAGGCTCCAGGATGTCTTTTTACACTATATAAAGGTGGAAATTTACATTGGAAACGTTTGGTTTAGTTGTTATAAAAGTTTGGTTTTTTTCGTGCTGAAAATGCATTTTCAGCTCGCACTGTACACATTTGCTATGTGAGGCATTATCTCATAAGGGAAATACTGGACAATCAAATTAATGACTGCCCAGGCTTCAGGATGTCTTTTTACACTATATAAAGGTGGAAATTTACATTGGAAACGTTTGGTTTAGCTGTTATAAAAGTTTGGTTTTTTAGTGCTGAAAATGCATTTTCAGCTCGCACTGTACACATTTGCAATGTGAGGCATTATCTCATAAGGGAAATACTGGACAATCAAATTAATGACTTCCCAGGCTTCAGGATGCCTTTTTACACTCTATAAATGTGGAAATTTACATTGGAAACGTTTGGTTTAGCTGTTAATGAAGTTTCGTTTTTTTAGTGCTGAAAATTCATTGTCTGCTGGCGCTGTACACTTTTTCTAAGTGTTGCAATATCTCATGAAGGAAATACTGGACAATCAAATTAATGACTTTCCAGGCTTCAGGATGCCTTTCTACACTATATAAAGGTGGAAATTTACATTGGAAACGTTTGGTTTAGCTGTTATAAAAGTTTGTTTTTTTAGTGCTGTCAATGCATTTTCAGCTCGCGCTGTACACATTTGCTATGAGAGGCATTATCTCAAAAGGGAAATATTGGACAATCAAATTAATGGCTGCCCAGGCTTCAGGATGTCTTTTTACACTATATAAAGGTGGAAATTTACATTGGAAACGTTTAGTTTAGCTGTTATAAAAGTTTGTTTTTTTAGTGCTGTAAATGCATTTTCAGCTCGCGCTGTACACATTTGCTATGTGAGGCATTATCTCATAAGGGAAATACTGGACAATCAAATTAATGACTGCCCAGGCTTCAGGATGTCTTTTTACACTATATAAAGGTGGAAATTTACATTGGAAACGTTTGGTTTAGCTGTTATAAAAGTTTGGTTTTTTAGTGCTGTAAATGCATTTTCAGCTCGCGCTGTACACATTTGCTATGAGAGGCATTATCTCATAAGGGAAATATTGGACAATCAAATTAATGGCTGCCCAGGCTTCAGGATGTCTTTTTACACTATATAAAGGTGGAAATTTACATTGGAAACGTTTAGTTTAGCTGTTAATGAAGTTTCGGTTTTTTAGTGCTGAAAATTCATTGTCTCCTGGCGCTGTACACTTTTTCTAAGTGTTGCAATTACTTATGAAGGAAATACTGGACAATCAAATTAATGACTTTCCAGGCTTCAGGATGCCTTTCTACACTATATAAAGGTGGAAATTTACATTGGAAACGTTTGGTTTAGCTGTTATAAAAGTTTGGTTTTTTAGTGCTGTAAATGCATTTTCAGCTCGCGCTGTACACATTTGCTATGAGAGGCATTATCTCATAAGGGAAATATTGGACAATCAAATTAATGACTGCCCAGGCTTCAGGATGTCTTTTTACACTATATAAAGGTGGAATTTACATTGGAAACGTTTGGTTTAGCTGTTATAAAAGTTTGGTTTTTTAGTGCTGAAAATGCATTTTCAGCTCGCACTGTACACATTTGCTATGTGAGGCATTATCTCATGAAGGAAATACTGGACAATCAAATTAATGACTTTCCAGGCTTCAGGATGCCTTTTTACACTATATAAAGGTGAAAATTTACATTGGAAACGTTTGGTTTAGCTGTTATAAAAGTTTGGTTTTTTAGTGCTGTTAATGCATTTTCAGCTCGCGCTGTACACATTTGCTATGAGAGGCATTATCTCATAAAGGAAATATTGGACAATCGAATTAATGACTGCCCAGGCTTCAGGATGTCTTTTTACACTATATAAAGGTGGAAATTTACATTGGAAACGTTTGGTTTAGCTGTTATAAAAGTTTGGTTTTTTAGTGCTGAAAATGCATTTTCAGCTCGCACTGTACACATTTGCTATGTGAGGCATTATCTCATAAGGGAAATACTGGACAATCAAATTAATGACTTCCCAGGCTTCAGGATGCCTTTTTACACTCTATAAATGTGGAAATTTACATTGGAAACGTTTGGTTTAGCTGTTAATGAAGTTTCGTTTTTTAGTGCTGAAAATTCATTGTCTGCTGGCGCTGTACACCTTTTCTAAGTGTTGCAATATCTCATGAAGGAAATACTGGACAATCAAATTAATGACTTTCCAGGCTTCAAGATGCCTTTCTACACTATATAAAGGTGGAAATTTACATTGGAAACGTTTGGTTTAGCTGTTATAAAAGTTTGGGTTTTTAGTCCCGTAAATGCATTTTCAGCTCGCGCTGTACACATTTGCTATGAGAGGCATTATCTCATAAGGGAAATATTGGACAATCAAATTAATGACTGCCCAGGCTTCAGGATGTCTTTTTACACTATATAAAGGTGGAAATTTACATTGGAAACGTTTAGTTTAGCTGTTATAAAAGTTTGTTTTTTTAGTGCTGTAAATGCATTTTCAGCTCGCACTGTACACATTTGCTATGTGAGGCATTATCTCATAAGGGAAATACTGGACAATCAAATTAATGACTTCCCAGGCTTCAGGATGCCTTTTTACACTCTATAAATGTGGAAATTTACATTGGAAACGTTTGGTTTAGCTGTTAATGAAGTTTCGTTTTTTTAGTGCTGAAAATTCATTGTCTGCTGGCGCTGTACACTTTTTCTAAGTGTTGCAATATCTCATGAAGGAAATACTGGACAATCAAATTAATCACTTTCCAGGCTTCAGGATGCCTTTCTACACTATATAAAGGTGGAAATTTACATTGGAAACGTTTGGTTTAGCTGTTATAAAAGTTTGGTTTTTTAGTGCTGTAAATGCATTTTCAGCTCGCGCTGTACACATTTGCTATGTGAGGCATTATCTCATAAGGGAAATACTGGACAATCAAATTAATGACTTCCCAGGCTTCAGGATGCCTTTTTACACTCTATAAATGTGGAAATTTACATTGGAAACGTTTGGTTTAGCTGTTAATGAAGTTTCGTTTTTTTAGTGCTGAAAATTCATTGTCTGCTGGCGCTGTACACTTTTTCTAAGTTTTGCAATATCTCATGTAGGAAATACTGGACAATCAAATTAATGACTTTCCAGGCTTCAGGATGCCTTTCTACACTATATAAAGGTGGAAATTTACATTGGAAACGTTTGGTTTAGCTGTTATAAAAGTTTGGGTTTTTAGTGCTGTAAATGCATTTTCAGCTCGCGCTGTACACATTTGCTATGAGAGGCATTATCTCATAAGGGAAATATTGGACAATCAAATTAATGACTGCCCAGGCTTCAGGATGTCTTTTTACACTATATAAAGGTGGAAATTTACATTGGAAACGTTTAGTTTAGCTGTTAATGAAGTTTCGTTTTTTTAGTGCTGAAAATTCATTGTCTACTGGCGCTGTACACTTTTTCTAAGTGTTGCAATATCTCATGAAGGAAATACTGGACAATCAAATTAATGACTTTCCAGGCTTCAGGATGCCTTTCTACACTATATAAAGGTGGAAATTTACATTGGAAACGTTTGGTTTAGCTGTTATAAAAGTTTGTTTTTTTAGTGCTGTAAATGCATTTTCAGCTCGCGCTGTACACATTTGCTATGTGAGGCATTATCTCATAAGGGAAATACTGGACAATCAAATTAATGACTGCCCAGGCTTCAGGATGTCTTTTTACACTATATAAAGGTGGAAATTTACATTGGAAACGTTTGGTTTAGCTGTTATAAAAGTTTGGTTTTTTTAGTGCTGAAAATTCATTGTCTGCTGGCGCTGTACACTTTTTCTAAGTGTTGCAATATCTCATGAAGGAAATACTGGACAATCAAATTAATGACTTTCCAGGCTCCAGGATGCCTTTCTACACTATATAAAGGTGGAAATTTACATTGGAAACGTTTGGTTTAGCTGTTATAAAAGTTTGGTTTTTTAGTGCTGTAAATGCATTTTCAGCTCGCGCTGTACACATTTGCTATGAGAGGCATTATCTCATAAGGGAAATATTGGACAATCAAATTAATGACTGCCCAGGCTTCAGGATGTCTTTTTACACTATATAAAGGTGGAAATTTACATTGGAAACGTTTAGTTTAGCTGTTAATGAAGTTTCGTTTTTTTAGTGCTGAAAATTCATTGTCTACTGGCGCTGTACACTTTTTCTAAGTGTTGCAATATCTCATGAAGGAAATACTGGACAATCAAATTAATGACTTTCCAGGCTTCAGGATGCCTTTCTACACTATATAAAGGTGGAAATTTACATTGGAAACGTTTGGTTTAGCTGTTATAAAAGTTTGGTTTTTTAGTGCTGTAAATGCATTTTCAGCTCGCGCTGTACACATTTGCTATGAGAGGCATTATCTCATAAGGGAAATATTGGACAATCAAATTAATGACTGCCCAGGCTTCAGGATGTCTTTTTACACTATATAAAGGTGGAAATTTACATTGGAAACGTTTGGTTTAGCTGTTATAAAAGTTTGGTTTTTTAGTGCTGAAAATGCATTTTCAGCTTGCACTGTACACATTTGCTATGTGAGGCATTATCTCATAAGGGAAATACTGGACAATCAAATTAATGACTTCCCAGGCTTCAGGATGCATTTTTACACTCTATAAATGTGGAAATTTACATTGGAAACGTTTGGTTTAGCTGTTAATGAAGTTTCGTTTTTTTAGTGCTGAAAATTCATTGTCTGCTGGCGCTGTACACCTTTTCTAAGTGTTGCAATATCTCATGAAGGAAATACTGGACAATCAAATTAATGACTTTCCAGGCTTCAGGATGCCTTTCTACACTATATAAAGGTGGAAATTTACATTGGAAACGTTTGGTTTAGCTGTTATAAAAGTTTGGGTTTTTAGTGCTGTAAATGCATTTTCAGCTCGCGCTGTACACATTTGCTATGAGAGGCATTATCTCATAAGGGAAATATTGGACAATCAAATTAATGACTGCCCAGGCTTCAGGATGTCTTTTTACACTATATAAAGGTGGAAATTTACATTGGAAACGTTTAGTTTAGCTGTTATAAAAGTTTGTTTTTTTAGTGCTGTAAATGCATTTTCAGCTCGCGCTGTACACATTTGCTATGAGAGGCATTATCTCATAAGGGAAATATTGGACAATCAAATTAATGACTGCCCAGGCTTCAGGATGTCTTTTTACACTATATAAAGGTGGAAATTTACATTGGAAACGTTTAGTTTAGCTGTTATAAAAGTTTGTTTTTTTAGTGCTGAAAATGCATTTTCAGCTCGCACTGTACACATTTGCTATGTGAGGCATTATCTCATAAGGGAAATACTGGACAATCAAATTAATGACTTCCCAGGCTTCAGGATGCCTTTTTACACTCTATAAATGTGGAAATTTACATTGGAAACGTTTGGTTTAGCTGTTAATGAAGTTTCGTTTTTTTAGTGCTGAAAATTCATTGTCTGCTGGCGCTGTACACTTTTTCTAAGTGTTGCAATATCTCATGAAGGAAATACTGGACAATCAAATTAATGACTTTCCAGGCTTCAGGATGCCTTTCTACACTATATAAAGGTGGAAATTTACATTGGAAACGTTTGGTTTAGCTGTTATAAAAGTTTGGTTTTTTAGTGCTGTAAATGCATTTTCAGCTCGCGCTGTACACATTTGCTATGAGAGGCATTATCTCATAAGGGAAATATTGGACAATCAAATTAATGACTGCCCAGGCTTCAGGATGTCTTTTTACACTATATAAAGGTGGAAATTTACATTGGAAACGTTTAGTTTAGCTGTTATAAAAGTTTGTTTTTTTAGTGCTGTAAATGCATTTTCAGCTCGCGCTGTACACATTTGCTATGTGAGGCATTATCTCATAAGGGAAATACTGGACAATCAAATTAATGACTGCCCAGGCTTCAGGATGTCTTTTTACACTATATAAAGGTGGAAATTTACATTGGAAACGTTTGGTTTAGCTGTTATAAAAGTTTGGTTTTTTAGTGCTGAAAATGCATTTTCAGCTCGCACTGTACACATTTGCTATGTGAGGCATTATCTCATAAGGGAAATACTGGACAATCAAATTAATGACTTCCCAGGCTTCAGGATGCCTTTTTACACTCTATAAATGTGGAAATTTACATTGGAAACGTTTGGTTTAGCTGTTAATGAAGTTTCGTTTTTTTAGTGCTGAAAATTCATTGTCTGCTGGCGCTGTACACTTTTTCTAAGTGTTGCAATATCTCATGAAGGAAATACTGGACAATCAAATTAATGACTTTCCAGGCTTCAGGATGCCTTTCTACACTATATAAAGGTGGAAATTTACATTGGAAACGTTTGGTTTAGCTGTTATAAAAGTTTGGTTTTTTAGTGCTGTAAATGCATTTTCAGCTCGCGCTGTACACATTTGCTATGAGAGGCATTATCTCATAAGGGAAATATTGGACAATCAAATTAATGACTGCCCAGGCTTCAGGATGTCTTTTTACACTATATAAAGGTGGAAATTTACATTGGAAACGTTTAGTTTAGCTGTTAATGAAGTTTCGTTTTTTTAGTGCTGGAAATTCATTGTCTGCTGGCGCTGTACACTTTTTCTAAGTGTTGCAATATCTCATGAAGGAAATACTGGACAATCAAATTAATGACTTTCCAGGCTTCAGGATGCCTTTCTAACCTATATAAAGGTGGAAATTTACATTGGAAACGTTTGGTTTAGCTGTTATAAAAGTTTGGTTTTTTAGTGCTGTAAATGCATTTTCAGCTCGCGCTGTACACATTTGCTATGAGAGGCATTATCTCATAAGGGAAATATTGGACAATCAAATTAATGACTGCCCAGGCTTCAGGATGTCTTTTTACACTATATAAAGGTGGAAATTTACATTGGAAACGTTTAGTTTAGCTGTTAATGAAGTTTCGGTTTTTTAGTGCTGAAAATTCATTGTCTGCTGGCGCTGTACACTTTTTCTAAGTGTTGCAATATCTCATGAAGGAAATACTGGACAATCAAATTAATCACTTTCCAGGCTTCAGGATGCCTTTCTACACTATATAAAGGTGGAAATTTACATTGGAAACGTTTGGTTTAGCTGTTATAAAAGTTTGGTTTTTTAGTGCTGTAAATGCATTTTCAGCTCGCGCTGTACACATTTGCTATGTGAGGCATTATCTCATAAGGGAAATACTGGACAATCAAATTAATGACTTCCCAGGCTTCAGGATGCCTTTTTACACTCTATAAATGTGGAAATTTACATTGGAAACGTTTGGTTTAGCTGTTAATGAAGTTTCGTTTTTTTAGTGCTGAAAATTCATTGTCTGCTGGCGCTGTACACTTTTTCTAAGTTTTGCAATATCTCATGTAGGAAATACTGGACAATCAAATTAATGACTTTCCAGGCTTCAGGATGCCTTTCTACACTATATAAAGGTGGAAATTTACATTGGAAACGTTTGGTTTAGCTGTTATAAAAGTTTGTTTTTTTAGTGCTGTAAATGCATTTTCAGCTCGCGCTGTACACATTTGCTATGTGAGGCATTATCTCATAAGGGAAATACTGGACAATCAAATTAATGACTGCCCAGGCTTCAGGATGTCTTTTTACACTATATAAAGGTGGAAATTTACATTGGAAACGTTTGGTTTAGCTGTTATAAAAGTTTGGTTTTTTAGTGCTGAAAATTCATTGTCTGCTGGCGCTGTACACTTTTTCTAAGTGTTGCAATATCTCATGAAGGAAATACTGGACAATCAAATTAATGACTTTCCAGGCTCCAGGATGCCTTTCTACACTATATAAAGGTGGAAATTTACATTGGAAACGTTTGGTTTAGCTGTTATAAAAGTTTGGTTTTTTAGTGCTGTAAATGCATTTTCAGCTCGCGCTGTACACATTTGCTATGAGAGGCATTATCTCATAAGGGAAATATTGGACAATCAAATTAATGACTGCCCAGGCTTCAGGATGTCTTTTTACACTATATAAAGGTGGAAATTTACATTGGAAACGTTTAGTTTAGCTGTTAATGAAGTTTCGTTTTTTTAGTGCTGAAAATTCATTGTCTACTGGCGCTGTACACTTTTTCTAAGTGTTGCAATATCTCATGAAGGAAATACTGGACAATCAAATTAATGACTTTCCAGGCTTCAGGATGCCTTTCTACACTATATAAAGGTGGAAATTTACATTGGAAACGTTTGGTTTAGCTGTTATAAAAGTTTGGTTTTTTAGTGCTGTAAATGCATTTTCAGCTCGCGCTGTACACATTTGCTATGAGAGGCATTATCTCATAAGGGAAATATTGGACAATCAAATTAATGACTGCCCAGGCTTCAGGATGTCTTTTTACACTATATAAAGGTGGAAATTTACATTGGAAACGTTTGGTTTAGCTGTTATAAAAGTTTGGTTTTTTAGTGCTGAAAATGCATTTTCAGCTTGCACTGTACACATTTGCTATGTGAGGCATTATCTCATAAGGGAAATACTGGACAATCAAATTAATGACTTCCCAGGCTTCAGGATGCATTTTTACACTCTATAAATGTGGAAATTTACATTGGAAACGTTTGGTTTAGCTGTTAATGAAGTTTCGTTTTTTTAGTGCTGAAAATTCATTGTCTGCTGGCGCTGTACACCTTTTCTAAGTGTTGCAATATCTCATGAAGGAAATACTGGACAATCAAATTAATGACTTTCCAGGCTTCAGGATGCCTTTCTACACTATATAAAGGTGGAAATTTACATTGGAAACGTTTGGTTTAGCTGTTATAAAAGTTTGGGTTTTTAGTGCTGTAAATGCATTTTCAGCTCGCGCTGTACACATTTGCTATGAGAGGCATTATCTCATAAGGGAAATATTGGACAATCAAATTAATGACTGCCCAGGCTTCAGGATGTCTTTTTACACTATATAAAGGTGGAAATTTACATTGGAAACGTTTAGTTTAGCTGTTATAAAAGTTTGTTTTTTTAGTGCTGTAAATGCATTTTCAGCTCGCGCTGTACACATTTGCTATGAGAGGCATTATCTCATAAGGGAAATATTGGACAATCAAATTAATGACTGCCCAGGCTTCAGGATGTCTTTTTACACTATATAAAGGTGGAAATTTACATTGGAAACGTTTAGTTTAGCTGTTATAAAAGTTTGTTTTTTTAGTGCTGAAAATGCATTTTCAGCTCGCACTGTACACATTTGCTATGTGAGGCATTATCTCATAAGGGAAATACTGGACAATCAAATTAATGACTTCCCAGGCTTCAGGATGCCTTTTTACACTCTATAAATGTGGAAATTTACATTGGAAACGTTTGGTTTAGCTGTTAATGAAGTTTCGTTTTTTTAGTGCTGAAAATTCATTGTCTGCTGGCGCTGTACACTTTTTCTAAGTGTTGCAATATCTCATGAAGGAAATACTGGACAATCAAATTAATGACTTTCCAGGCTTCAGGATGCCTTTCTACACTATATAAAGGTGGAAATTTACATTGGAAACGTTTGGTTTAGCTGTTATAAAAGTTTGGTTTTTTAGTGCTGTAAATGCATTTTCAGCTCGCGCTGTACACATTTGCTATGAGAGGCATTATCTCATAAGGGAAATATTGGACAATCAAATTAATGACTGCCCAGGCTTCAGGATGTCTTTTTACACTATATAAAGGTGGAAATTTACATTGGAAACGTTTAGTTTAGCTGTTATAAAAGTTTGTTTTTTTAGTGCTGTAAATGCATTTTCAGCTCGCGCTGTACACATTTGCTATGTGAGGCATTATCTCATAAGGGAAATACTGGACAATCAAATTAATGACTGCCCAGGCTTCAGGATGTCTTTTTACACTATATAAAGGTGGAAATTTACATTGGAAACGTTTGGTTTAGCTGTTATAAAAGTTTGGTTTTTTAGTGCTGAAAATGCATTTTCAGCTCGCACTGTACACATTTGCTATGTGAGGCATTATCTCATAAGGGAAATACTGGACAATCAAATTAATGACTTCCCAGGCTTCAGGATGCCTTTTTACACTCTATAAATGTGGAAATTTACATTGGAAACGTTTGGTTTAGCTGTTAATGAAGTTTCGTTTTTTTAGTGCTGAAAATTCATTGTCTGCTGGCGCTGTACACTTTTTCTAAGTGTTGCAATATCTCATGAAGGAAATACTGGACAATCAAATTAATGACTTTCCAGGCTTCAGGATGCCTTTCTACACTATATAAAGGTGGAAATTTACATTGGAAACGTTTGGTTTAGCTGTTATAAAAGTTTGGTTTTTTAGTGCTGTAAATGCATTTTCAGCTCGCGCTGTACACATTTGCTATGAGAGGCATTATCTCATAAGGGAAATATTGGACAATCAAATTAATGACTGCCCAGGCTTCAGGATGTCTTTTTACACTATATAAAGGTGGAAATTTACATTGGAAACGTTTAGTTTAGCTGTTAATGAAGTTTCGGTTTTTTAGTGCTGAAAATTCATTGTCTGCTGGCGCTGTACACTTTTTCTAAGTGTTGCAATATCTCATGAAGGAAATACTGGACAATCAAATTAATCACTTTCCAGGCTTCAGGATGCCTTTCTACACTATATAAAGGTGGAAATTTACATTGGAAACGTTTGGTTTAGCTGTTATAAAAGTTTGGTTTTTTAGTGCTGTAAATGCATTTTCAGCTCGCGCTGTACACATTTGCTATGTGAGGCATTATCTCATAAGGGAAATACTGGACAATCAAATTAATGACTTCCCAGGCTTCAGGATGCCTTTTTACACTCTATAAATGTGGAAATTTACATTGGAAACGTTTGGTTTAGCTGTTAATGAAGTTTCGTTTTTTTAGTGCTGAAAATTCATTGTCTGCTGGCGCTGTACACTTTTTCTAAGTTTTGCAATATCTCATGTAGGAAATACTGGACAATCAAATTAATGACTTTCCAGGCTTCAGGATGCCTTTCTACACTATATAAAGGTGGAAATTTACATTGGAAACGTTTGGTTTAGCTGTTATAAAAGTTTGTTTTTTTAGTGCTGTAAATGCATTTTCAGCTCGCGCTGTACACATTTGCTATGTGAGGCATTATCTCATAAGGGAAATACTGGACAATCAAATTAATGACTGCCCAGGCTTCAGGATGTCTTTTTACACTATATAAAGGTGGAAATTTACATTGGAAACGTTTGGTTTAGCTGTTATAAAAGTTTGGTTTTTTAGTGCTGAAAATTCATTGTCTGCTGGCGCTGTACACTTTTTCTAAGTGTTGCAATATCTCATGAAGGAAATACTGGACAATCAAATTAATGACTTTCCAGGCTCCAGGATGCCTTTCTACACTATATAAAGGTGGAAATTTACATTGGAAACGTTTGGTTTAGCTGTTATAAAAGTTTGGTTTTTTAGTGCTGTAAATGCATTTTCAGCTCGCGCTGTACACATTTGCTATGAGAGGCATTATCTCATAAGGGAAATATTGGACAATCAAATTAATGACTGCCCAGGCTTCAGGATGTCTTTTTACACTATATAAAGGTGGAAATTTACATTGGAAACGTTTAGTTTAGCTGTTAATGAAGTTTCGTTTTTTTAGTGCTGAAAATTCATTGTCTACTGGCGCTGTACACTTTTTCTAAGTGTTGCAATATCTCATGAAGGAAATACTGGACAATCAAATTAATGACTTTCCAGGCTTCAGGATGCCTTTCTACACTATATAAAGGTGGAAATTTACATTGGAAACGTTTGGTTTAGCTGTTATAAAAGTTTGGTTTTTTAGTGCTGTAAATGCATTTTCAGCTCGCGCTGTACACATTTGCTATGAGAGGCATTATCTCATAAGGGAAATATTGGACAATCAAATTAATGACTGCCCAGGCTTCAGGATGTCTTTTTACACTATATAAAGGTGGAAATTTACATTGGAAACGTTTGGTTTAGCTGTTATAAAAGTTTGGTTTTTTAGTGCTGAAAATGCATTTTCAGCTTGCACTGTACACATTTGCTATGTGAGGCATTATCTCATAAGGGAAATACTGGACAATCAAATTAATGACTTCCCAGGCTTCAGGATGCATTTTTACACTCTATAAATGTGGAAATTTACATTGGAAACGTTTGGTTTAGCTGTTAATGAAGTTTCGTTTTTTTAGTGCTGAAAATTCATTGTCTGCTGGCGCTGTACACCTTTTCTAAGTGTTGCAATATCTCATGAAGGAAATACTGGACAATCAAATTAATGACTTTCCAGGCTTCAGGATGCCTTTCTACACTATATAAAGGTGGAAATTTACATTGGAAACGTTTGGTTTAGCTGTTATAAAAGTTTGGGTTTTTAGTGCTGTAAATGCATTTTCAGCTCGCGCTGTACACATTTGCTATGAGAGGCATTATCTCATAAGGGAAATATTGGACAATCAAATTAATGACTGCCCAGGCTTCAGGATGTCTTTTTACACTATATAAAGGTGGAAATTTACATTGGAAACGTTTAGTTTAGCTGTTATAAAAGTTTGTTTTTTTAGTGCTGTAAATGCATTTTCAGCTCGCGCTGTACACATTTGCTATGAGAGGCATTATCTCATAAGGGAAATATTGGACAATCAAATTAATGACTGCCCAGGCTTCAGGATGTCTTTTTACACTATATAGAGGTGGAAATTTACATTGGAAACGTTTAGTTTAGCTGTTATAAAAGTTTGTTTTTTTAGTGCTGAAAATGCATTTTCAGCTCGCACTGTACACATTTGCTATGTGAGGCATTATCTCATAAGGGAAATACTGGACAATCAAATTAATGACTTCCCAGGCTTCAGGATGCCTTTTTACACTCTATAAATGTGGAAATTTACATTGGAAACGTTTGGTTTAGCTGTTAATGAAGTTTCGTTTTTTTAGTGCTGAAAATTCATTGTCTGCTGGCGCTGTACACTTTTTCTAAGTGTTGCAATATCTCATGAAGGAAATACTGGACAATCAAATTAATGACTTTCCAGGCTTCAGGATGCCTTTCTACACTATATAAAGGTGGAAATTTACATTGGAAACGTTTGGTTTAGCTGTTATAAAAGTTTGGTTTTTTAATGCTGTAAATGCATTTTCAGCTCGCGCTGTACACATTTGCTATGAGAGGCATTATCTCATAAGGGAAATATTGGACAATCAAATTAATGACTGCCCAGGCTTCAGGATGTCTTTTTACACTATATAAAGGTGGAAATTTACATTGGAAACGTTTAGTTTAGCTGTTATAAAAGTTTGTTTTTTTAGTGCTGTAAATGCATTTTCAGCTCGCGCTGTACACATTTGCTATGTGAGGCATTATCTCATAAGGGAAATACTGGACAATCAAATTAATGACTGCCCAGGCTTCAGGATGTCTTTTTACACTATATAAAGGTGGAAATTTACATTGGAAACGTTTGGTTTAGCTGTTATAAAAGTTTGGTTTTTTAGTGCTGAAAATGCATTTTCAGCTCGCACTGTACACATTTGCTATGTGAGGCATTATCTCATAAGGGAAATACTGGACAATCAAATTAATGACTTCCCAGGCTTCAGGATGCCTTTTTACACTCTATAAATGTGGAAATTTACATTGGAAACGTTTGGTTTAGCTGTTAATGAAGTTTCGTTTTTTTAGTGCTGAAAATTCATTGTCTGCTGGCGCTGTACACTTTTTCTAAGTGTTGCAATATCTCATGAAGGAAATACTGGACAATCAAATTAATGACTTTCCAGGCTTCAGGATGCCTTTCTACACTATATAAAGGTGGAAATTTACATTGGAAACGTTTGGTTTAGCTGTTATAAAAGTTTGGTTTTTTAGTGCTGTAAATGCATTTTCAGCTCGCGCTGTACACATTTGCTATGAGAGGCATTATCTCATAAGGGAAATATTGGACAATCAAATTAATGACTGCCCAGGCTTCAGGATGTCTTTTTACACTATATAAAGGTGGAAATTTACATTGGAAACGTTTAGTTTAGCTGTTAATGAAGTTTCGGTTTTTTAGTGCTGAAAATTCATTGTCTGCTGGCGCTGTACACTTTTTCTAAGTGTTGCAATATCTCATGAAGGAAATACTGGACAATCAAATTAATCACTTTCCAGGCTTCAGGATGCCTTTCTACACTATATAAAGGTGGAAATTTACATTGGAAACGTTTGGTTTAGCTGTTATAAAAGTTTGGTTTTTTAGTGCTGTAAATGCATTTTCAGCTCGCGCTGTACACATTTGCTATGAGAGGCATTATCTCATAAGGGAAATATTGGACAATCAAATTAATGACTGCCCAGGCTTCAGGATGTCTTTTTACACTATATAAAGGTGGAAATTTACATTGGAAACGTTTAGTTTAGCTGTTAATGAAGTTTCGGTTTTTTAGTGCTGAAAATTCATTGTCTGCTGGCGCTGTACACTTTTTCTAAGTGTTGCAATATCTCATGAAGGAAATACTGGACAATCAAATTAATCACTTTCCAGGCTTCAGGATGCCTTTCTACACTATATAAAGGTGGAAATTTACATTGGAAACGTTTGGTTTAGCTGTTATAAAAGTTTGGTTTTTTAGTGCTGTAAATGCATTTTCAGCTCGCGCTGTACACATTTGCTATGTGAGGCATTATCTTATAAGGGAAATACTGGACAATCAAATTAATGACTTCCCAGGCTTCAGGATGCCTTTTTACACTCTATAAATGTGGAAATTTACATTGGAAACGTTTGGTTTAGCTGTTATAAAAGTTTGGTTTTTTAGTGCTGTAAATGCATTTTCAGCTCGCGCTGTACACATTTGCTATGAGAGGCATTATCTCATAAGGGAAATATTGGACAATCAAATTAATGGCTGCCCAGGCTTCAGGATGTCTTTTTACTCTATATAAAGGTGGAAATTTACATTGGAAACGTTTAGTTTAGCTGTTAATGAAGTTTCGTTTTTTTAGTGCTGAAAATTCATTGTCTGCTGGCGCTGTACACTTTTTCTAAGTGTTGCAATATCTCATGAAGGAAATACTGGACAATCAAATCAATGACTTTCCAGGCTTCAGGATGCCTTTCTACACTATATAAAGGTGGAAATTTACATTGGAAACGTTTGGTTTAGCTGTTATAAAAGTTTGGTTTTTTAGTGCTGTAAATGCATTTTCAGCTCGAACTGTACACATTTGCTATGTGAGGCATTATCTCATAAGGGAAATACTGGACAATCAAATTAATGACTTCCCAGGCTTCAGGATGCCTTTTTACACTCTATAAATGTGGAAATTTACATTGGAAACGTTTGGTTTAGCTGTTAATGAAGTTTCGTTTTTTTAGTGCTGAAAATTCATTGTCTGCTGGCGCTGTACACCTTTTCTAAGTGTTGCAATATCTCATGAAGGAAATACTGGACAATCAAATTAATGACTTTCCAGGCTTCAGGATGCCTTTCTACACTATATAAAGGTGGAAATTTACATTGGAAACGTTTGGTTTAGCTGTTAATGAAGTTTCGATTTTTTAGTGCTGAAAATTCATTGTCTGCTGGCGCTGTACACCTTTTCTAAGTGTTGCAATATCTCATGAAGGAAATACTGGACAATCAAATTAATGACCTTCCAGGCTTCAGGATGCCTTTCTACACTATATAAAGGTGGAAATTTACATTGGAAACGTTTGGTTTAGCTGTTATAAAAGTTTGGGTTTTTAGTGCTGTAAATGCATTTTCAGCTCGCGCTGTACACATTTGCTATGTGAGGCATTATCGCATAAGGGAAATACTGGACAATCAAATTAATGACTGCCCAGGCTTCAGGATGTCTTTTTACACTATATAAAGGTGGAAATTTACATTGGAAACGTTTGGTTTAGCTGTTATAAAAGTTTGTTTTTTTAGTGCTGAAAATGCATTTTCAGCTCGCACTGTACACATTTGCTATGTGAGGCATTATCTCATAAGGGAAATACTGGACAATCAAATTAATGACTTCCCAGGCTTCAGGATGCCTTTTTACACTCTATAAATGTGGAAATTTACATTGGAAACGTTTGGTTTAGCTGTTAATGAAGTTTCGTTTTTTTAGTGCTGAAAATTCATTGTCTGCTGGCGCTGTACACTTTTTCTAAGTGTTGCAATATCTCATGAAGGAAATACTGGACAATCAAATTAATGACTTTCCAGGCTTCAGGATGCCTTTCTACACTATATAAAGGTGGAAATTTACATTGGAAACGTTTGGTTTAGCTGTTATAAAAGTTTGGTTTTTTAGTGCTGTAAATGCATTTTCAGCTCGCGCTGTACACATTTGCTATGAGAGGCATTATCTCATAAGGGAAATATTGGACAATCAAATTAATGACTGCCCAGGCTTCAGGATGCATTTTTACACTCTATAAATGTGGAAATTTACATTGGAAACATTTGGTTTAGCTGTTAATGAAGTTTCGTTTTTTTAGTGCTGAAAATTCATTGTCTGCTGGCGCTGTACACCTTTTCTAAGTGTTGCAATATCTCATGAAGGAAATACTGGACAATCAAATTAATGACTTTCCAGGCTTCAGGATGCCTTTCTACACTATATAAAGGTGGAAATTTACATTGGAAACGTTTGGTTTAGCTGTTATAAAAGTTTGTTTTTTTAGTGCTGTAAATGCATTTTCAGCTCGCGCTGTACACATTTGCTATGAGAGGCATTATCTCATAAGGGAAATATTGGACAATCAAATTAATGACTGCCCAGGCTTCAGGATGTCTTTTTACACTATATAAAGGTGGAAATTTACATTGGAAACGTTTAGTTTAGCTGTTATAAAAGTTTGTTTTTTTAGTGCTGAAAATGCATTTTCAGCTCGCACTGTACACATTTGCTATGTGAGGCATTATCTCATAAGGGAAATACTGGACAATCAAATTAATGACTTCCCAGGCTTCAGGATGCCTTTTTACACTCTATAAATGTGGAAATTTACATTGGAAACGTTTGGTTTAGCTGTTAATGAAGTTTCGTTTTTTTAGTGCTGAAAATTCATTGTCTGCTGGCGCTGTACACTTTTTCTAAGTGTTGCAATATCTCATGAAGGAAATACTGGACAATCAAATTAATGACTTTCCAGGCTTCAGGATGCCTTTCTACACTATATAAAGGTGGAAATTTACATTGGAAACGTTTGGTTTAGCTGTTATAAAAGTTTGGTTTTTTAGTGCTGTAAATGCATTTTCAGCTCGCGCTGTACACATTTGCTATGAGAGGTATTATCTCATAAGGGAAATATTGGACAATCAAATTAATGACTGCCCAGGCTTCAGGATGTCTTTTTACACTATATAAAGGTGGAAATTTACATTGGAAACGTTTAGTTTAGCTGTTATAAAAGTTTGTTTTTTTTAGTGCTGTAAATGCATTTTCAGCTCGCGCTGTACACATTTGCTATGTGAGGCATTATCTCATAAGGGAAATACTGGACAATCAAATTAATGACTGCCCAGGCTTCAGGATGTCTTTTTACACTATATAAAGGTGGAAATTTACATTGGAAACGTTTGGTTTAGCTGTTATAAAAGTTTGGTTTTTTAGTGCTGAAAATGCATTTTCAGCTCGCACTGTACACATTTGCTATGTGAGGCATTATCTCATAAGGGAAATACTGGACAATCAAATTAATGAATTCCCAGGCTTCAGGATGCCTTTTTACACTCTATAAATGTGGAAATTTACATTGGAAACGTTTGGTTTAGCTGTTAATGAAGTTTCGTTTTTTTAGTGCTGAAAATTCATTGTCTGCTGGCGCTGTACACTTTTTCTAAGTGTTGCAATATCTCATGAAGGAAATACTGGACAATCAAATTAATGACTTTCCAGGCTTCAGGATGCCTTTCTAAACTATATAAAGGTGGAAATTTACATTGGAAACGTTTGGTTTAGGTGTTATAAAAGTTTGGTTTTTTAGTGCTGAAAATGCATTTTCAGCTCGCACTGTACACATTTGCTATGTGAGGCATTATCTCATAAGGGAAATACTGGACAATCAAATTAATGACTTCCCAGGCTTCAGGATGCCTTTTTACACTCTATAAATGTGGAAATTTACATTGGAAACGTTTGGTTTAGCTGTTAATGAAGTTTCGTTTTTTTAGTGCTGAAAATTCATTGTCTGCTGGCGCTGTACACTTTTTCTAAGTGTTGCAATATCTCATGAAGGAAATACTGGACAATCAAATTAATGACTTTCCAGGCTTCAGGATGCCTTTCTACACTATATAAAGGTGGAAATTTACATTGGAAACGTTTGGTTTAGCTGTTATAAAAGTTTGTTTTTTTAGTGCTGTAAATGCATTTTCAGCTCGCGCTGTACACATTTGCTATGTGAGGCATTATCTCATAAGGGAAATACTGGACAATCAAATTAATGACTGCCCAGGCTTCAGGATGTCTTTTTACACTATATAAAGGTGGAAATTTACATTGGAAACGTTTGGTTTAGCTGTTATAAAAGTTTGGTTTTTTTAGTGCTGAAAATTCATTGTCTGCTGGCGCTGTACACTTTTTCTAAGTGTTGCAATATCTCATGAAGGAAATACTGGACAATCAAATTAATGACTTTCCAGGCTCCAGGATGCCTTTCTACACGATATAAAGGTGGAAATTTACATTGGAAACGTTTGGTTTAGCTGTTATAAAAGTTTGGTTTTTTAGTGCTGTAAATGCATTTTCAGCTCGCGCTGTACACATTTGCTATGAGAGGCATTATCTCATAAGGGAAATATTGGACAATCAAATTAATGACTGCCCAGGCTTCAGGATGTCTTTTTACACTATATAAAGGTGGAAATTTACATTGGAAACGTTTAGTTTAGCTGTTAATGAAGTTTCGTTTTTTTAGTGCTGAAAATTCATTGTCTACTGGCGCTGTACACTTTTTCTAAGTGTTGCAATATCTCATGAAGGAAATACTGGACAATCAAATTAATGACTTTCCAGGCTTCAGGATGCCTTTTTACACTATATAAAGGTGGAAATTTACATTGGAAACGTTTGGTTTAGCTGTTATAAAAGTTTGTTTTTTTAGTGCTGAAAATGCATTTTCAGCTCGCACTGTACACATTTGCTATGTGAGGCATTATCTCATAAGGGAAATACTGCACAATCAAATTAATGACTTCCCAGGCTTCAGGATGCATTTTTACACTCTATAAATGTGGAAATTTACATTGGAAACGTTTGGTTTAGCTGTTAATGAAGTTTCGTTTTTTTAGTGCTGAAAATTCATTGTCTGCTGGCGCTGGACACCTTTTCTAAGTGTTGCAATATCTCATGAAGGAAATACTGGACAATCAAATTAATGACTTTCCAGGCTTCAGGATGCCTTTCTACACTATATAAAGGTGGAAATTTACATTGGAAACGTTTGGTTTAGCTGTTATAAAAGTTTGTTTTTTTAGTGCTGTAAATGCATTTTCAGCTCGCGCTGTACACATTTGCTATGTGAGGCATTATCTCATAAGGGAAATACTGGACAATCAAATTAATGACTGCCCAGGCTTCAGGATGTCTTTTTACACTATATAAAGGTGGAAATTTACATTGGAAACGTTTGGTTTAGCTGTTATAAAAGTTTGGTTTTTTAGTGCTGAAAATTCATTGTCTGCTGGCGCTGTACACTTTTTCTAAGTGTTGCAATATCTCATGAAGGAAATACTGGACAATCAAATTAATGACTTTCCAGGCTTCAGGATGCCTTTCTACACTATATAAAGGTGGAAATTTACATTGGAAACGTTTGGTTTAGCTGTTATAAAAGTTTGGTTTTTTAGTGCTGTAAATGCATTTTCAGCTCGCGCTGTACACATTTGCTATGAGAGGTATTATCTCATAAGGGAAATATTGGACAATCAAATTAATGACTGCCCAGGCTTCAGGATGTCTTTTTACACTATATAAAGGTGGAAATTTACATTGGAAACGTTTAGTTTAGCTGTTATAAAAGTTTGTTTTTTTTAGTGCTGTAAATGCATTTTCAGCTCGCGCTGTACACATTTGCTATGTGAGGCATTATCTCATAAGGGAAATACTGGACAATCAAATTAATGACTGCCCAGGCTTCAGGATGTCTTTTTACACTATATAAAGGTGGAAATTTACATTGGAAACGTTTGGTTTAGCTGTTATAAAAGTTTGGTTTTTTAGTGCTGAAAATGCATTTTCAGCTCGCACTGTACACATTTGCTATGTGAGGCATTATCTCATAAGGGAAATACTGGACAATCAAATTAATGACTTCCCAGGCTTCAGGATGCCTTTTTACACTCTATAAATGTGGAAATTTACATTGGAAACGTTTGGTTTAGCTGTTAATGAAGTTTCGTTTTTTTAGTGCTGAAAATTCATTGTCTGCTGGCGCTGTACACTTTTTCTAAGTGTTGCAATATCTCATGAAGGAAATACTGGACAATCAAATTAATGACTTTCCAGGCTTCAGGATGCCTTTCTACACTATATAAAGGTGGAAATTTACATTGGAAACGTTTGGTTTAGGTGTTATAAAAGTTTGGTTTTTTAGTGCTGAAAATGCATTTTCAGCTCGCACTGTACACATTTGCTATGTGAGGCATTATCTCATAAGGGAAATACTGGACAATCAAATTAATGACTTCCCAGGCTTCAGGATGCCTTTTTACACTCTATAAATGTGGAAATTTACATTGGAAACGTTTGGTTTAGCTGTTAATGAAGTTTCGTTTTTTTAGTGCTGAAAATTCATTGTCTGCTGGCGCTGTACACTTTTTCTAAGTGTTGCAATATCTCATGAAGGAAATACTGGACAATCAAATTAATGACTTTCCAGGCTTCAGGATGCCTTTCTACACTATATAAAGGTGGAAATTTACATTGGAAACGTTTGGTTTAGCTGTTATAAAAGTTTGTTTTTTTAGTGCTGTAAATGCATTTTCAGCTCGCGCTGTACACATTTGCTATGTGAGGCATTATCTCATAAGGGAAATACTGGACAATCAAATTAATGACTGCCCAGGCTTCAGGATGTCTTTTTACACTATATAAAGGTGGAAATTTACATTGGAAACGTTTGGTTTAGCTGTTATAAAAGTTTGGTTTTTTTAGTGCTGAAAATTCATTGTCTGCTGGCGCTGTACACTTTTTCTAAGTGTTGCAATATCTCATGAAGGAAATACTGGACAATCAAATTAATGACTTTCCAGGCTCCAGGATGCCTTTCTACACGATATAAAGGTGGAAATTTACATTGGAAACGTTTGGTTTAGCTGTTATAAAAGTTTGGTTTTTTAGTGCTGTAAATGCATTTTCAGCTCGCGCTGTACACATTTGCTATGAGAGGCATTATCTCATAAGGGAAATATTGGACAATCAAATTAATGACTGCCCAGGCTTCAGGATGTCTTTTTACACTATATAAAGGTGGAAATTTACATTGGAAACGTTTAGTTTAGCTGTTAATGAAGTTTCGTTTTTTTAGTGCTGAAAATTCATTGTCTACTGGCGCTGTACACTTTTTCTAAGTGTTGCAATATCTCATGAAGGAAATACTGGACAATCAAATTAATGACTTTCCAGGCTTCAGGATGCCTTTTTACACTATATAAAGGTGGAAATTTACATTGGAAACGTTTGGTTTAGCTGTTATAAAAGTTTGTTTTTTTAGTGCTGAAAATGCATTTTCAGCTCGCACTGTACACATTTGCTATGTGAGGCATTATCTCATAAGGGAAATACTGCACAATCAAATTAATGACTTCCCAGGCTTCAGGATGCATTTTTACACTCTATAAATGTGGAAATTTACATTGGAAACGTTTGGTTAAGCTGTTAATGAAGTTTCGTTTTTTTAGTGCTGAAAATTCATTGTCTGCTGGCGCTGGACACCTTTTCTAAGTGTTGCAATATCTCATGAAGGAAATACTGGACAATCAAATTAATGACTTTCCAGGCTTCAGGATGCCTTTCTACACTATATAAAGGTGGAAATTTACATTGGAAACGTTTGGTTTAGCTGTTATAAAAGTTTGGGTTTTTAGTGCTGTAAATGCATTTTCAGCTCGCGCTGTACACATTTGCTATGAGAGGCATTATCTCATAAGGGAAATATTGGACAATCAAATTAATGACTGCCCAGGCTTCAGGATGTCTTTTTACACTATATAAAGGTGGAAATTTACATTGGAAACGTTTAGTTTAGCTGTTATAAAAGTTTGTTTTTTTAGTGCTGTAAATGCATTTTCAGCTCGCGCTGTACACATTTGCTATGAGAGGCATTATCTCATAAGGGAAATATTGGACAATCAAATTAATGACTGCCCAGGCTTCAGGATGTCTTTTTACACTATATAAAGGTGGAAATTTACATTGGAAACGTTTAGTTTAGCTGTTATAAAAGTTTGTTTTTTTAGTGCTGAAAATGCATTTTCAGCTCGCACTGTACACATTTGCTACGTGAGGCATTATCTCAGAAGGGAAATACTGGACAATCAAATTAATGACTTCCCAGGCTTCAGGATGCCTTTTTACACTCTATAAATGTGGAAATTTACATTGGAAACGTTTGGTTTAGCTGTTAATGAAGTTTCGTTTTTTTAGTGCTGAAAATTCATTGTCTGCTGGCGCTGTACACTTTTTCTAAGTGTTGCAATATCTCATGAAGGAAATACTGGACAATCAAATTAATGACTTTCCAGGCTTCAGGATGCCTTTCTACACTATATAAAGGTGGAAATTTACATTGGAAACGTTTGGTTTAGCTGTTATAAAAGTTTGGTTTTTTAGTGCTGTAAATGCATTTTCAGCTCGCGCTGTACACATTTGCTATGAGAGGCATTATCTCATAAGGGAAATATTGGACAATCAAATTAATGACTGCCCAGGCTTCAGAATGTCTTTTTACACTATATAAAGGTGGAAATTTACATTGGAAACGTTTAGTTTAGCTGTTAATGAAGTTTTGTTTTTTTAGTGCTGAAAATTCATTGTCTGCTGGCGCTGTACACTTTTTCTAAGTGTTGCAATATCTCATGAAGGAAATACTGGACAATCAAATTAATGACTTTCCAGGCTTCAGGATGCCTTTCTACACTATATAAAGGTAGAAATTTACATTGGAAACGTTTGGTTTAGCTGTTATAAAAGTTTGGTTTTTTAGTGCTGTAAATGCATTTTCAGCTCGCGCTGTACACATTTGCTATGAGAGGCATTATCTCATAAGGGAAATATTGGACAATCAAATTAATGACTGCGCAGGCTTCAGGATGTCTTTTTACACTATATAAAGGTGGAAATTTACATTGGAAACGTTTGGTTTAGCTGTTATAAAAGTTTGGTTTTTTAGTGCTGTAAATGCATTTTCAGCTCGCGCTGTACACATTTGCTATGAGAGGCATTATCTCATAAGGGAAATATTGGACAATCAAATTAATGGCTGCCCGGGCTTCAGGATGTCTTTTTACACTATATAAAGGTGGAAATTTACATTGGAAACGTTTAGTTTAGCTGTTAATGAAGTTTCGTTTTTTTAGTGCTGAAAATTCATTGTCTGCTGGCGCTGTACACTTTTTCTAAATGTTGCAATATCTCATGAAGGAAATACTGGACAATCAAATTAATGACTTTCCAGGCTTCAGGATGCCTTTCTACACTATATAAAGGTGGAAATTTACATTGGAAACGTTTGGTTTAGCTGTTATAAAAGTTTGGTTTTTTTAGTGCTGTAAATGCATTTTCAGCTCGCGCTGTACACATTTGCTATGAGAGGCATTATCTCATAAGGGAAATATTGGACAATCAAATTAATGACTGCCCAGGCTTCAGGATGTCTTTTTACACTATATAAAGGTGGAAACTTACATTGGAAACGTTTGGTTTAGGTGTTATATAAGTTTGGTTTTTTAGTGCTGAAAATGCATTTTCAGCTCGCACTGTACACATTTGCTATGTGAGGCATTATCTCATAAGGGAAATACTGGACAATCAAATTAATGACTTCCCAGGCTTCAGGATGCCTTTTTACACTCTATAAATGTGGAAATTTACATTGGAAACGTTTGGTTTAGCTGTTAATGAAGTTTCGTTTTTTTAGTGCTGAAAATTCATTGTCTGCTGGCGCTGTACACTTTTTCTAAGTGTTGCAATATCTCATGAAGGAAATACTGGACAATCAAATTAATGACTTTCCAGGCTTCAGGATGCCTTTCTACACTATATAAAGGTGGAAATTTAAATTGGAAACGTTTGGTTTAGCTGTTATAAAAGTTTGGTTTTTTAGTGCTGTAAATGCATTATCAGCTCGCGCTGTACACATTTGCTATGAGAGGCATTATCTCATAAGGGAAATATTGGACAATCAAATTAATGACTGCCCAGGCTTCAGGATGTCTTTTTACACTATATAAAGGTGGAAATTTACATTGGAAACGTTTGGTTTAGCTGTTATAAAAGTTTGTTTTTTTAGTGCTGTAAATGCATTTTCAGCTCGCACTGTACACATTTGCTATGAGAGGCATTATCTCATAAGGGAAATATTGGACAATCAAATTAATGACTGCCCAGGCTTCAGGATGTCTTTTTACACTATATAAAGGTGGAAATTTACATTGGAAACGTTTACTTTAGCTGTTAATGAAGTTTCGTTTATTTAGTGCTGAAAATTCATTGTCTGCTGGCGCTGTACACTTTTTCTAAGTGTAGCAATATCTCATGAAGGAAATACTGGACAATCAAATTAATGACTTTCCAGGCTTCAGGATGCCTTTCTACACTATATAAAGGTGGAAATTTACATTGGAAACGTTTGGTTTAGCTGTTATAAAAGTTTGTTTTTTTAGTGCTGTAAATGCATTTTCAGCTCGCACTGTACACATTTGCTATGTGAGGCATTATCTCATAAGGGAAATACTGGACAATCAAATTAATGACTTCCCAGGCTTCAGGATGCCTTTTTACACTCTATAAATGTGGAAATTTACATTGGAAACGTTTGGTTTAGCTGTTAATGAAGTTTCGTTTTTTTAGTGCTGAAAATTCATTGTCTGCTGGCGCTGTACACTTTTTCTAAGTGTTGCAATATCTCATGAAGGAAATACTGGACAATCAAATTAATGACTTTCCAGGCTTCAGGATGCCTTTCTACACTATATAAAGGTGGAAATTTACATTGGAAACGTTTGGTTTAGCTGTTATAAAAGTTTGGTTTTTTAGTGCTGTAAATGCATTTTCAGCTCGCGCTGTACACATTTGCTATGAGAGGCATTATCTCATAAGGGAAATATTGGACAATCAAATTAATGACTGCCCAGGCTTCAGGATGTCCTTTTACACTATATAAAGGTGGAAATTTACATTTGAAACGTTTGGTTTAGCTGTTATAAAAGTTTGGTTTTTTAGTGCTGAAAATGCATTTTCAGCTCGCGCTGTACACATTTGCTATGAGAGGCATTATCTCATAAGGGAAATATTGGACAATCAAATTAATGACTGCCCAGGCTTCAGGATGTCTTTTTACACTATATAAAGGTGGAAATTTACATTGGAAACGTTTGGTTTAGCTGTTATAAAAGTTTGGTTTTTTAGTGCTGTAAATGCATTTTCAGCTCGCGCTGTACACATTTGCTATGAGAGGCATTATCTCATAAGGGAAATATTGGACAATCAAATTAATGACTGCCCAGGCTTCAGGATGTCTTTTTACACTATATAAAGGTGGAAATTTACATTGGAAACGTTTGGTTTAGGTGTTATATAAGTTTGGTTTTTTAGTGCTGAAAATGCATTTTCAGCTCGCACTGTACACATTTGCTATGTGAGGCATTATCTCATAAGGGAAATACTGGACAATCAAATTAATGACTTCCCAGGCTTCAGGATGCCTTTTTACACTCTATAAATGTGGAAATTTACATTGGAAACGTTTGGTTTAGCTGTTAATGAAGTTTCGTTTTTTTAGTGCTGAAAATTCATTGTCTGCTGGCGCTGTACACTTTTTCTAAGTTTTGCAATATCTCATGTAGGAAATACTGGACAATCAAATTAATGACTTTCCAGGCTTCAGGATGCCTTTCTACACTATATAAAGGTGGAAATTTACATTGGAAACGTTTGGTTTAGCTGTTATAAAAGTTTGTTTTTTTAGTGCTGTAAATGCATTTTCAGCTCGCGCTGTACACATTTGCTATGTGAGGCATTATCTCATAAGGGAAATACTGGACAATCAAATTAATGACTGCCCAGGCTTCAGGATGTCTTTTTACACTATATAAAGGTGAAAATTTACATTGGAAACGTTTGGTTTAGCTGTTATAAAAGTTTGGTTTTTTTAGTGCTGAAAATTCATTGTCTGCTGGCGCTGTACACTTTTTCTAAGTGTTGCAATATCTCATGAAGGAAATACTGGACAATCAAATTAATGACTTTCCAAGCTCCAGGATGCCTTTCTACACTATATAAAGGTGGAAATTTACATTGGAAACGTTTGGTTTAGCTGTTATAAAAGTTTGGTGTTTTAGTGCTGTAAATGCATTTTCAGCTCGCGCTGTACACATTTGCTATGAGAGGCATTATCTCATAAGGGAAATATTGGACAATCAAATTAATGACTGCCCAGGCTTCAGGATGTCTTTTTACACTATATAAAGGTGGAAATTTACATTGGAAACGTTTAGTTTAGCTGTTAATGAAGTTTCGTTTTTTTAGTGCTGAAAATTCATTGTCTACTGGCGCTGTACACTTTTTCTAAGTGTTGCAATATCTCATGAAGGAAATACTGGACAATCAAATTAATGACTTTCCAGGCTTCAGGATGCCTTTCTACACTATATAAAGGTGGAAATTTACATTGGAAACGTTTGGTTTAGCTGTTATAAAAGTTTGGTTTTTTAGTGCTGTAAATGCATTTTCAGCTCGCGCTGTACACATTTGCTATGAGAGGCATTATCTCATAAGGGAAATATTGGACAATCAAATTAATGACTGCCCAGGCTTCAGGATGTCTTTTTACACTATATAAAGGTGGAAATTTACATTGGAAACGTTTGGTTTAGCTGTTATAAAAGTTTGGTTTTTTAGTGCTGAAAATGCATTTTCAGCTCGCACTGTACACATTTGCTATGTGAGGCATTATCTCATAAGGGAAATACTGGACAATCAAATTAATGACTTCCCAGGCTTCAGGATGCATTTTTACACTCTATAAATGTGGAAATTTACATTGGAAACGTTTGGTTTAGCTGTTATAAAAGTTTGTTTTTTTAGTGCTGTAAATGCATTTTCAGCTCGCGCTGTACACATTTGCTATGTGAGGCATTATCTCATAAGGGAAATACTGGACAATCAAATTAATGACTGCCCAGGCTTCAGGATGTCTTTTTACACTATATAAAGGTGGAAATTTACATTGGAAACGTTTGGTTTAGCTGTTATAAAAGTTTGGTTTTTTAGTGCTGAAAATGCATTTTCAGCTCGCACTGTACACATTTGCTATGTGAGGCATTATCTCATAAGGGAAATACTGGACAATCAAATTAATGACTTCCCAGGCTTCAGGATGCCTTTTTACACTCTATAAATGTGGAAATTTACATTGGAAACGTTTGGTTTAGCTGTTAATGAAGTTTCGTTTTTTTAGTGCTGAAAATTCATTGTCTGCTGGCGCTGTACACTTTTTCTAAGTGTTGCAATATCTCATGAAGGAAATACTGGACAATCAAATTAATGACTTTCCAGGCTTCAGGATGCCTTTCTACACTATATAAAGGTGGAAATTTACATTGGAAACGTTTGGTTTAGCTGTTATAAAAGTTTGTTTTTTTAGTGCTGTAAATGCATTTTCAGCTCGCGCTGTACACATTTGCTATGTGAGGCATTATCTCATAAGGGAAATACTGGACAATCAAATTAATGACTGCCCAGGCTTCAGGATGTCTTTTTACACTATATAAAGGTGGAAATTTACATTGGAAACGTTTGGTTTAGCTGTTATAAAAGTTTGGTTTTTTTAGTGCTGAAAATTCATTGTCTGCTGGCGCTGTACACTTTTTCTAAGTGTTGCAATATCTCATGAAGGAAATACTGGACAATCAAATTAATGACTTTCCAGGCTCCAGGATGCCTTTCTACACTATATAAAGGTGGAAATTTACATTGGAAACGTTTGGTTTAGCTGTTATAAAAGTTTGGTGTTTTAGTGCTGTAAATGCATTTTCAGCTCGCGCTGTACACATTTGCTATGAGAGGCATTATCTCATAAGGGAAATATTGGACAATCAAATTAATGACTGCCCAGGCTTCAGGATGTCTTTTTACACTATATAAAGGTGGAAATTTACATTGGAAACGTTTAGTTTAGCTGTTAATGAAGTTTCGTTTTTTTAGTGCTGAAAATTCATTGTCTGCTGGCGCTGTACACTTTTTCTAAGTGTTGCAATATCTCATGAAGGAAATACTGGACAATCAAATTAATGACTTTCCAAGCTCCAGGATGCCTTTCTACACTATATAAAGGTGGAAATTTACATTGGAAACGTTTGGTTTAGCTTTTATAAAAGTTTGGTGTTTTAGTGCTGTAAATGCATTTTCAGCTCGCGCTGTACACATTTGCTATGAGAGGCATTATCTCATAAGGGAAATACTGGACAATCAAATTAATGACTGCCCAGGCTTCAGGATGTCTTTTTACACTATATAAAGGTGGAAATTTACATTGGAAACGTTTGGTTTAGCTGTTATAAAAGTTTGGTTTTTTAGTGCTGAAAATGCATTTTCAGCTCGCACTGTACACATTTGCTATGTGAGGCATTATCTCATAAGGGAAATACTGGACAATCAAATTAATGACTTCCCAGGCTTCAGGATGCATTTTTACACTCTATAAATGTGGAAATTTACATTGGAAACGTTTGGTTTAGCTGTTATAAAAGTTTGTTTTTTTAGTGCTGTAAATGCATTTTCAGCTCGCGCTGTACACATTTGCTATGTGAGGCATTATCTCATAAGGGAAATACTGGACAATCAAATTAATGACTGCCCAGGCTTCAGGATGTCTTTTTACACTATATAAAGGTGGAAATTTACATTGGAAACGTTTGGTTTAGCTGTTATAAAAGTTTGGTTTTTTAGTGCTGAAAATGCATTTTCAGCTCGCACTGTACACATTTGCTATGTGAGGCATTATCTCATAAGGGAAATACTGGACAATCAAATTAATGACTTCCCAGGCTTCAGGATGCCTTTTTACACTCTATAAATGTGGAAATTTACATTGGAAACGTTTGGTTTAGCTGTTAATGAAGTTTCGTTTTTTTAGTGCTGAAAATTCATTGTCTGCTGGCGCTGTACACTTTTTCTAAGTGTTGCAATATCTCATGAAGGAAATACTGGACAATCAAATTAATGACTTTCCAGGCTTCAGGATGCCTTTCTACACTATATAAAGGTGGAAATTTACATTGGAAACGTTTGGTTTAGCTGTTATAAAAGTTTGTTTTTTTAGTGCTGTAAATGCATTTTCAGCTCGCGCTGTACACATTTGCTATGTGAGGCATTATCTCATAAGGGAAATACTGGACAATCAAATTAATGACTGCCCAGGCTTCAGGATGTCTTTTTACACTATATAAAGGTGGAAATTTACATTGGAAACGTTTGGTTTAGCTGTTATAAAAGTTTGGTTTTTTTAGTGCTGAAAATTCATTGTCTGCTGGCGCTGTACACTTTTTCTAAGTGTTGCAATATCTCATGAAGGAAATACTGGACAATCAAATTAATGACTTTCCAGGCTCCAGGATGCCTTTCTACACTATATAAAGGTGGAAATTTACATTGGAAACGTTTGGTTTAGCTGTTATAAAAGTTTGGTGTTTTAGTGCTGTAAATGCATTTTCAGCTCGCGCTGTACACATTTGCTATGAGAGGCATTATCTCATAAGGGAAATATTGGACAATCAAATTAATGACTGCCCAGGCTTCAGGATGTCTTTTTACACTATATAAAGGTGGAAATTTACATTGGAAACGTTTAGTTTAGCTGTTAATGAAGTTTCGTTTTTTTAGTGCTGAAAATTCATTGTCTACTGGCGCTGTACACTTTTTCTAAGTGTTGCAATATCTCATGAAGGAAATACTGGACAATCAAATTAATGACTTTCCAGGCTTCAGGATGCCTTTCTACACTATATAAAGGTGGAAATTTACATTGGAAACGTTTGGTTTAGCTGTTATAAAAGTTTGGTTTTTTAGTGCTGTAAATGCATTTTCAGCTCGCGCTGTACACATTTGCTATGAGAGGCATTATCTCATAAGGGAAATATTGGACAATCAAATTAATGACTGCCCAGGCTTCAGGATGTCTTTTTACACTATATAAAGGTGGAAATTTACATTGGAAACGTTTACTTTAGCTGTTAATGAAGTTTCGTTTATTTAGTGCTGAAAATTCATTGTCTGCTGGCGCTGTACACTTTTTCTAAGTGTTGCAATATCTCATGAAGGAAATACTGGACAATCAAATTAATGACTTTCCAGGCTTCAGGATGCCTTTCTACACTATATAAAGGTGGAAATTTACATTGGAAACGTTTGGTTTAGCTGTTATAAAAGTTTGTTTTTTTAGTGCTGTAAATGCATTTTCAGCTCGCACTGTACACATTTGCTATGTGAGGCATTATCTCATAAGGGAAATACTGGACAATCAAATTAATGACTTCCCAGGCTTCAGGATGCCTTTTTACACTCTATAAATGTTGAAATTTACATTGGAAACGTTTGGTTTAGCTGTTAATGAAGTTTCGTTTTTTTAGTGCTGAAAATTCATTGTCTGCTGGCGCTGTACACTTTTTCTAAGTGTTGCAATATCTCATGAAGGAAATACTGGACAATCAAATTAATGACTTTCCAGGCTTCAGGATGCCTTTCTACACTATATAAAGGTGGAAATTTACATTGGAAACGTTTGGTTTAGCTGTTATAAAAGTTTGGTTTTTTAGTGCTGTAAATGCATTTTCAGCTCGCGCTGTACACATTTGCTATGAGAGGCATTATCTCATAAGGGAAATATTGGACAATCAAATTAATGACTGCCCAGGCTTCAGGATGTCCTTTTACACTATATAAAGGTGGAAATTTACATTTGAAACGTTTGGTTTAGCTGTTATAAAAGTTTGGTTTTTTAGTGCTGAAAATGCATTTTCAGCTCGCGCTGTACACATTTGCTATGAGAGGCATTATCTCATAAGGGAAATATTGGACAATCAAATTAATGACTGCCCAGGCTTCAGGATGTCTTTTTACACTATATAAAGGTGGAAATTTACATTGGAAACGTTTGGTTTAGCTGTTATAAAAGTTTGGTTTTTTAGTGCTGTAAATGCATTTTCAGCTCGCGCTGTACACATTTGCTATGAGAGGCATTATCTCATAAGGGAAATATTGGACAATCAAATTAATGACTGCCCAGGCTTCAGGATGTCTTTTTACACTATATAAAGGTGGAAATTTACATTGGAAACGTTTGGTTTAGGTGTTATATAAGTTTGGTTTTTTAGTGCTGAAAATGCATTTTCAGCTCGCACTGTACACATTTGCTATGTGAGGCATTATCTCATAAGGGAAATACTGGACAATCAAATTAATGACTTCCCAGGCTTCAGGATGCCTTTTTACACTCTATAAATGTGGAAATTTACATTGGAAACGTTTGGTTTAGCTGTTAATGAAGTTTCGTTTTTTTAGTGCTGAAAATTCATTGTCTGCTGGCGCTGTACACTTTTTCTAAGTTTTGCAATATCTCATGTAGGAAATACTGGACAATCAAATTAATGACTTTCCAGGCTTCAGGATGCCTTTCTACACTATATAAAGGTGGAAATTTACATTGGAAACGTTTGGTTTAGCTGTTATAAAAGTTTGTTTTTTTAGTGCTGTAAATGCATTTTCAGCTCGCGCTGTACACATTTGCTATGTGAGGCATTATCTCATAAGGGAAATACTGGACAATCAAATTAAT
The DNA here is from genome assembly GCF_059441095.1 of Idiotropiscis lumnitzeri. Classification (NCBI taxonomy): domain Eukaryota; kingdom Metazoa; phylum Chordata; class Actinopteri; order Syngnathiformes; family Syngnathidae; genus Idiotropiscis; species Idiotropiscis lumnitzeri. The sequence continues at coordinate 252,133 of NW_028283695.1, forward strand.
GACTGCCCAGGCTTCAGGATGTCTTTTTACACTATATAAAGGTGAAAATTTACATTGGAAACGTTTGGTTTAGCTGTTATAAAAGTTTGGTTTTTTTAGTGCTGAAAATTCATTGTCTGCTGGCGCTGTACACTTTTTCTAAGTGTTGCAATATCTCATGAAGGAAATACTGGACAATCAAATTAATGACTTTCCAAGCTCCAGGATGCCTTTCTACACTATATAAAGGTGGAAATTTACATTGGAAACGTTTGGTTTAGCTGTTATAAAAGTTTGGTGTTTTAGTGCTGTAAATGCATTTTCAGCTCGCGCTGTACACATTTGCTATGAGAGGCATTATCTCATAAGGGAAATATTGGACAATCAAATTAATGACTGCCCAGGCTTCAGGATGTCTTTTTACACTATATAAAGGTGGAAATTTACATTGGAAACGTTTAGTTTAGCTGTTAATGAAGTTTCGTTTTTTTAGTGCTGAAAATTCATTGTCTACTGGCGCTGTACACTTTTTCTAAGTGTTGCAATATCTCATGAAGGAAATACTGGACAATCAAATTAATGACTTTCCAGGCTTCAGGATGCCTTTCTACACTATATAAAGGTGGAAATTTACATTGGAAACGTTTGGTTTAGCTGTTATAAAAGTTTGTTTTTTTAGTGCTGTAAATGCATTTTCAGCTCGCGCTGTACACATTTGCTATGTGAGGCATTATCTCATAAGGGAAATACTGGACAATCAAATTAATGACTGCCCAGGCTTCAGGATGTCTTTTTACACTATATAAAGGTGAAAATTTACATTGGAAACGTTTGGTTTAGCTGTTATAAAAGTTTGGTTTTTTTAGTGCTGAAAATTCATTGTCTGCTGGCGCTGTACACTTTTTCTAAGTGTTGCAATATCTCATGAAGGAAATACTGGACAATCAAATTAATGACTTTCCAAGCTCCAGGATGCCTTTCTACACTATATAAAGGTGGAAATTTACATTGGAAACGTTTGGTTTAGCTGTTATAAAAGTTTGGTGTTTTAGTGCTGTAAATGCATTTTCAGCTCGCGCTGTACACATTTGCTATGAGAGGCATTATCTCATAAGGGAAATATTGGACAATCAAATTAATGACTGCCCAGGCTTCAGGATGTCTTTTTACACTATATAAAGGTGGAAATTTACATTGGAAACGTTTGGTTTAGCTGTTATAAAAGTTTGGTTTTTTAGTGCTGAAAATGCATTTTTAGCTCGCACTGTACACATTTGCTATGTGAGGCATTATCTCATAAGGGAAATACTGGACAATCAAATTAATGACTTCCCAGGCTTCAGGATGCATTTTTACACTCTATAAATGTGGAAATTTACATTGGAAACGTTTGGTTTAGCTGTTATAAAAGTTTGTTTTTTTAGTGCTGTAAATGCATTTTCAGCTCGCGCTGTACACATTTGCTATGTGAGGCATTATCTCATAAGGGAAATACTGGACAATCAAATTAATGACTGCCCAGGCTTCAGGATGTCTTTTTACACTATATAAAGGTGGAAATTTACATTGGAAACGTTTGGTTTAGCTGTTATAAAAGTTTGGTTTTTTAGTGCTGAAAATGCATTTTCAGCTCGCACTGTACACATTTGCTATGTGAGGCATTATCTCATAAGGGAAATACTGGACAATCAAATTAATGACTTCCCAGGCTTCAGGATGCCTTTTTACACTCTATAAATGTGGAAATTTACATTGGAAACGTTTGGTTTAGCTGTTAATGAAGTTTCGTTTTTTTAGTGCTGAAAATTCATTGTCTGCTGGCGCTGTACACTTTTTCTAAGTGTTGCAATATCTCATGAAGGAAATACTGGACAATCAAATTAATGACTTTCCAGGCTTCAGGATGCCTTTCTACACTATATAAAGGTGGAAATTTACATTGGAAACGTTTGGTTTAGCTGTTATAAAAGTTTGTTTTTTTAGTGCTGTAAATGCATTTTCAGCTCGCGCTGTACACATTTGCTATGTGAGGCATTATCTCATAAGGGAAATACTGGACAATCAAATTAATGACTGCCCAGGCTTCAGGATGTCTTTTTACACTATATAAAGGTGGAAATTTACATTGGAAACGTTTGGTTTAGCTGTTATAAAAGTTTGGTTTTTTTAGTGCTGAAAATTCATTGTCTGCTGGCGCTGTACACTTTTTCTAAGTGTTGCAATATCTCATGAAGGAAATACTGGACAATCAAATTAATGACTTTCCAGGCTCCAGGATGCCTTTCTACACTATATAAAGGTGGAAATTTACATTGGAAACGTTTGGTTTAGCTGTTATAAAAGTTTGGTGTTTTAGTGCTGTAAATGCATTTTCAGCTCGCGCTGTACACATTTGCTATGAGAGGCATTATCTCATAAGGGAAATATTGGACAATCAAATTAATGACTGCCCAGGCTTCAGGATGTCTTTTTACACTATATAAAGGTGGAAATTTACATTGGAAACGTTTAGTTTAGCTGTTAATGAAGTTTCGTTTTTTTAGTGCTGAAAATTCATTGTCTGCTGGCGCTGTACACTTTTTCTAAGTGTTGCAATATCTCATGAAGGAAATACTGGACAATCAAATTAATGACTTTCCAAGCTCCAGGATGCCTTTCTACACTATATAAAGGTGGAAATTTACATTGGAAACGTTTGGTTTAGCTTTTATAAAAGTTTGGTGTTTTAGTGCTGTAAATGCATTTTCAGCTCGCGCTGTACACATTTGCTATGAGAGGCATTATCTCATAAGGGAAATACTGGACAATCAAATTAATGACTGCCCAGGCTTCAGGATGTCTTTTTACACTATATAAAGGTGGAAATTTACATTGGAAACGTTTGGTTTAGCTGTTATAAAAGTTTGGTTTTTTTAGTGCTGAAAATTCATTGTCTGCTGGCGCTGTACACTTTTTCTAAGTGTTGCAATATCTCATGAAGGAAATACTGGACAATCAAATTAATGACTTTCCAGGCTCCAGGATGCCTTTCTACACTATATAAAGGTGGAAATTTACATTGGAAACGTTTGGTTTAGCTGTTATAAAAGTTTGGTGTTTTAGTGCTGTAAATGCATTTTCAGCTCGCGCTGTACACATTTGCTATGAGAGGCATTATCTCATAAGGGAAATATTGGACAATCAAATTAATGACTGCCCAGGCTTCAGGATGTCTTTTTACACTATATAAAGGTGGAAATTTACATTGGAAACGTTTAGTTTAGCTGTTAATGAAGTTTCGTTTTTTTAGTGCTGAAAATTCATTGTCTACTGGCGCTGTACACTTTTTCTAAGTGTTGCAATATCTCATGAAGGAAATACTGGACAATCAAATTAATGACTTTCCAGGCTTCAGGATGCCTTTCTACACTATATAAAGGTGGAAATTTACATTGGAAACGTTTGGTTTAGCTGTTATAAAAGTTTGGTTTTTTAGTGCTGTAAATGCATTTTCAGCTCGCGCTGTACACATTTGCTATGAGAGGCATTATCTCATAAGGGAAATATTGGACAATCAAATTAATGACTGCCCAGGCTTCAGGATGTCTTTTTACACTATATAAAGGTGGAAATTTACATTGGAAACGTTTGGTTTAGCTGTTATAAAAGTTTGGTTTTTTAGTGCTGAAAATGCATTTTCAGCTCGCACTGTACACATTTGCTATGTGAGGCATTATCTCATAAGGGAAATACTGGACAATCAAATTAATGACTTCCCAGGCTTCAGGATGCATTTTTACACTCTATAAATGTGGAAATTTACATTGGAAACGTTTGGTTTAGCTGTTATAAAAGTTTGTTTTTTTAGTGCTGTAAATGCATTTTCAGCTCGCGCTGTACACATTTGCTATGTGAGGCATTATCTCATAAGGGAAATACTGGACAATCAAATTAATGACTGCCCAGGCTTCAGGATGTCTTTTTACACTATATAAAGGTGGAAATTTACATTGGAAACGTTTGGTTTAGCTGTTATAAAAGTTTGGTTTTTTAGTGCTGAAAATGCATTTTCAGCTCGCACTGTACACATTTGCTATGTGAGGCATTATCTCATAAGGGAAATACTGGACAATCAAATTAATGACTTCCCAGGCTTCAGGATGCCTTTTTACACTCTATAAATGTGGAAATTTACATTGGAAACGTTTGGTTTAGCTGTTAATGAAGTTTCGTTTTTTTAGTGCTGAAAATTCATTGTCTGCTGGCGCTGTACACTTTTTCTAAGTGTTGCAATATCTCATGAAGGAAATACTGGACAATCAAATTAATGACTTTCCAGGCTTCAGGATGCCTTTCTACACTATATAAAGGTGGAAATTTACATTGGAAACGTTTGGTTTAGCTGTTATAAAAGTTTGGTTTTTTAGTGCTGTAAATGCATTTTCAGCTCGCGCTGTACACATTTGCTATGAGAGGCATTATCTCATAAGGGAAATATTGGACAATCAAATTAATGACTGCCCAGGCTTCAGGATGTCTTTTTACACTATATAAAGGTGGAAATTTACATTGGAAACGTTTAGTTTAGCTGTTAATGAAGTTTCGTTTTTTTAGTGCTGGAAATTCATTGTCTGCTGGCGCTGTACACTTTTTCTAAGTGTTGCAATATCTCATGAAGGAAATACTGGACAATCAAATTAAAGACTTTCCAGGCTTCAGGATGCCTTTTTACACTATATAAAGGTGGAAATTTACATTGGAAACGTTTGGTTTAGCTGTTATAAAAGTTTGGTTTTTTAGTGCTGTAAATGCATTTTCAGCTCGCGCTGTACACATTTGCTATGAGAGGCATTATCTCATAAGGGAAATATTGGACAATCAAATTAATGACTGCCCAGGCTTCAGGATGTCTTTTTACACTATATAAAGGTGGAAATTTACATTGGAAACATTTAGTTTAGCTGTTAATGAAGTTTCGTTTTTTTAGTGCTGAAAATTCATTGTCTGCTGGCGCTGTACACTTTTTCTAAGTGTTGCAATATCTCATGAAGGAAATACTGGACAATCAAATTAATGACTTTCCAGGCTTCAGGATGCCTTTCTACACTATATAAAGGTGGAAATTTACATTGGAAACGTTTGGTTTAGCTGTTATAAAAGTTTGTTTTTTTAGTGCTGTAAATGCATTTTCAGCTCGCGCTGTACACATTTGCTATGAGAGGCATTATCTCATAAGGGAAATATTGGACAATCAAATTAATGACTGCCCAGGCTTCAGGATGTCTTTTTACACTATATAAAGGTGGAAATTTACATTGGAAACGTTTGGTTTAGCTGTTTTAAAAGTTTGGTTTTTTAGTGCTGTAAATGCATTTTCAGCTCGCGCTGTACACATTTGCTATGAGAGGCATTATCTCATAAGGGAAATATTGGACAATCAAATTAATGACTGCCCAGGCTTCAGGATGTCTTTTTACACTATATAAAGGTGGAAATTTACATTGGAAACGTTTGGTTTAGCTGTTATAAAAGTTTGGTTTTTTAGTGCTGAAAATGCATTTTCAGCTCGCACTGTACACATTTGCTATGTGAGGCATTATCTCATAAGGGAAATACTGGACAATCAAATTATTGACTTCCCAGGCTTCAGGATGCATTTTTACACTCTATAAATGTGGAAATTTACATTGGAAACGTTTGGTTTAGCTGTTATAAAAGTTTGTTTTTTTTAGTGCTGTAAATGCATTTTCAGCTCGCGCTGTACACATTTGCTATGTGAGGCATTATCTCATAAGGGAAATACTGGACAATCAAATTAATGACTGCCCAGGCTTCAGGATGTCTTTTTACACTATATAAAGGTGGAAATTTACATTGGAAACGTTTGGTTTAGCTGTTATAAAAGTTTGGTTTTTTTAGTGCTGAAAATGCATTTTCAGCTCGCACTGTACACATTTGCTATGTGAGGCATTATCTCATAAGGGAAATACTGGACAATCAAATTAATGACTTCCCAGGCTTCAGGATGCCTTTTTACACTCTATAAATGTGGAAATTTACATTGGAAACGTTTGGTTTAGCTGTTAATGAAGTTTCGTTTTTTTAGTGCTGAAAATTCATTGTCTGCTGGCGCTGTACACTTTTTCTAAGTGTTGCAATATCTCATGAAGGAAATACTGGACAATCAAATTAATGACTTTCCAGGCTTCAGGATGCCTTTCTACACTATATAAAGGTGGAAATTTACATTGGAAACGTTTGGTTTAGCTGTTATAAAAGTTTGGTTTTTTAGTGCTGTAAATGAATTTTCAGCTCGCGCTGTACACATTTGCTATGAGAGGCATTATCTCATAAGGGAAATATTGGACAATCAAATTAATGACTGCCCAGGCTTCAGGATGTCTTTTTACACTATATAAAGGTGTAAATTTACATTGGAAACGTTTAGTTTAGCTGTTAATGAAGTTTCGTTTTTTTCGTGCTGGAAATTCATTGTCTGCTGGCGCTGTACACTTTTTCTAAGTGTTGCAATATCTCATGAAGGAAATACTGGACAATCAAATTAAAGACTTTCCAGGCTTCAGGATGCCTTTTTACACTATATAAAGGTGGAAATTTACATTGGAAACGTTTGGTTTAGCTGTTATAAAAGTTTGGTTTTTTAGTGCTGTAAATGCATTTTCAGCTCGCGCTGTACACATTTGCTATGAGAGGCATTATCTCATAAGGGAAATATTGGACAATCAAATTAATGACTGCCCAGGCTTCAGGATGTCTTTTTACACTATATAAAGGTGGAAATTTACATTGGAAACATTTAGTTTAGCTGTTAATGAAGTTTCGTTTTTTTAGTGCTGAAAATTCATTGTCTGCTGGCGCTGTACACTTTTTCTAAGTGTTGCAATATCTCATGAAGGAAATACTGGACAATCAAATTAATGACTTTCCAGGCTTCAGGATGCCTTTCTACACTATATAAAGGTGGAAATTTACATTGGAAACGTTTGGTTTAGCTGTTATAAAAGTTTGTTTTTTTAGTGCTGTAAATGCATTTTCAGCTCGCGCTGTACACATTTGCTATGAGAGGCATTATCTCATAAGGGAAATATTGGACAATCAAATTAATGACTGCCCAGGCTTCAGGATGTCTTTTTACACTATATAAAGGTGGAAATTTACATTGGAAACGTTTGGTTTAGCTGTTATAAAAGTTTGGTTTTTTAGTGCTGTAAATGCATTTTCAGCTCGCGCTGTACACATTTGCTATGAGAGGCATTATCTCATAAGGGAAATATTGGACAATCAAATTAATGGCTGCCCGGGCTTCAGGATGTCTTTTTACACTATATAAAGGTGGAAATTTACATTGGAAACGTTTAGTTTAGCTGTTAATGAAGTTTCGTTTTTTTAGTGCTGAAAATTCATTGTCTGCTGGCGCTGTACACTTTTTCTAAATGTTGCAATATCTCATGAAGGAAATACTGGACAATCAAATTAATGACTTTCCAGGCTTCAGGATGCCTTTCTACACTATATAAAGGTGGAAATTTACATTGGAAACGTTTGGTTTAGCTGTTATAAAAGTTTGGTTTTTTAGTGCTGTAAATGCATTTTCAGCTCGCGCTGTACACATTTGCTATGAGAGGCATTATCTCATAAGGGAAATATTGGACAATCAAATTAATGACTGCCCAGGCTTCAGGATGTCTTTTTACACTATATAAAGGAGGAAATTTACATTGGAAACGTTTGGTTTAGGTGTTATAAAAGTTTGGTTTTTTAGTGCTGAAAATGCATTTTCAGCTCGCGCTGTACACATTTGCAATGAGAGGCATTATCTCATAAGGGAAATACTGGACAATCAAATTAATGACTTCCCAGGCTTCAGGATGCCTTTTTACACTCTATAAATGTGGAAATTTACATTGGAAACGTTTGGTTTAGCTGTTAATGAAGTTTCGTTTTTTTTAGTGCTGAAAATTCATTGTCTGCTGGCGCTGTACACTTTTTCTAAGTGTTGCAATATCTCATGAAGGAAATACTGGACAATCAAATTAATGACTTTCCAGGCTTCAGGATGCCTTTCTACACTATATAAAGGTGGAAATTTACATTGGAAACGTTTGGTTTAGCTGTTATAAAAGTTTGGTTTTTTAGTGCTGTAAATGCATTTTCAGCTCGCGCTGTACACATTTGCTATGAGAGGCATTATCTCATAAGGGAAATATTGGACAATCAAATTAATGACTGCCCAGGCTTCAGGATGTCTTTTTACACTATATAAAGGTGGAAATTTACATTGGAAACGTTTGGTTTAGCTGTTATAAAAGTTTGTTTTTTTAGTGCTGTAAATGCATTTTCAGCTCGCACTGTACACATTTGCTATGAGAGGCATTATCTCATAAGGGAAATATTGGACAATCAAATTAATGACTGCCCAGGCTTCAGGATGTCTTTTTACACTATATAAAGGTGGAAATTTACATTGGAAACGTTTACTTTAGCTGTTAATGAAGTTTCGTTTATTTAGTGCTGAAAATTCATTGTCTGCTGGCGCTGTACACTTTTTCTAAGTGTTGCAATATCTCATGAAGGAAATACTGGACAATCAAATTAATGACTTTCCAGGCTTCAGGATGCCTTTCTACACTATATAAAGGTGGAAATTTACATTGGAAACGTTTGGTTTAGCTGTTATAAAAGTTTGTTTTTTTAGTGCTGTAAATGCATTTTCAGCTCGCACTGTACACATTTGCTATGTGAGGCATTATCTCATAAGGGAAATACTGGACAATCAAATTAATGACTTCCCAGGCTTCAGGATGCCTTTTTACACTCTATAAATGTGGAAATTTACATTGGAAACGTTTGGTTTAGCTGTTAATGAAGTTTCGTTTTTTTTAGTGCTGAAAATTCATTGTCTGCTGGCGCTGTACACTTTTTCTAAGTGTTGCAATATCTCATGAAGGAAATACTGGACAATCAAATTAATGACTTTCCAGGCTTCAGGATGCCTTTCTACACTATATAAAGGTGGAAATTTACATTGGAAACGTTTGGTTTAGCTGTTATAAAAGTTTGGTTTTTTAGTGCTGTAAATGCATTTTCAGCTCGCGCTGTACACATTTGCTATGAGAGGCATTATCTCATAAGGGAAATATTGGACAATCAAATTAATGACTGCCCAGGCTTCAGGATGTCTTTTTACACTATATAAAGGTGGAAATTTACATTGGAAACGTTTGGTTTAGCTGTTATAAAAGTTTGTTTTTTTAGTGCTGTAAATGCATTTTCAGCTCGCACTGTACACATTTGCTATGAGAGGCATTATCTCATAAGGGAAATATTGGACAATCAAATTAATGACTGCCCAGGCTTCAGGATGTCTTTTTACACTATATAAAGGTGGAAATTTACATTGGAAACGTTTACTTTAGCTGTTAATGAAGTTTCGTTTATTTAGTGCTGAAAATTCATTGTCTGCTGGCGCTGTACACTTTTTCTAAGTGTTGCAATATCTCATGAAGGAAATACTGGACAATCAAATTAATGACTTTCCAGGCTTCAGGATGCCTTTCTACACTATATAAAGGTGGAAATTTACATTGGAAACGTTTGGTTTAGCTGTTATAAAAGTTTGGTTTTTTAGTGCTGTAAATGCATTTTCAGCTCGCACTGTACACATTTGCTATGTGAGGCATTATCTCATAAGGGAAATACTGGACAATCAAATTAATGACTTCCCAGGCTTCAGGATGCCTTTTTACACTCTATAAATGTGGACATTTACATTGGAAACGTTTGGTTTAGCTGTTAATGAAGTTTCGTTTTTTTAGTGCTGAAAATTCATTGTCTGCTGGCGCTGTACACTTTTTCTAAGTGTTGCAATATCTCATGAAGGAAATACTGGACAATCAAATTAATGACTTTCCAGGCTTCAGGATGCCTTTCTACACTATATAAAGGTGGAAATTTACATTGGAAACGTTTGGTTTAGCTGTTATAAAAGTTTGGTTTTTTAGTGCTGTAAATGCATTTTCAGCTCGCGCTGTACACATTTGCTATGAGAGGCATTATCTCATAAGGGAAATATTGGACAATCAAATTAATGACTGCCCAGGCTTCAGGATGTCTTTTTACACTATATAAAGGTGGAAATTTACATTGGAAACGTTTGGTTTAGCTGTTATAAAAGTTTGTTTTTTTAGTGCTGTAAATGCATTTTCAGCTCGCACTGTACACATTTGCTATGAGAGGCATTATCTCATAAGGGAAATATTGGACAATCAAATTAATGACTGCCCAGGCTTCAGGATGTCTTTTTACACTATATAAAGGTGGAAATTTACATTGGAAACGTTTGGTTTAGCTGTTATAAAAGTTAGTTTTTTTAGTGCTGTAAATGCATTTTCAGCTCGCACTGTACACATTTGCTATGAGAGGCATTATCTCATAAGGGAAATATTGGACAATCAAATTAATGACTGCCCAGGCTTCAGGATGTCTTTTTACACTATATAAAGGTGGAAATTTACATTTGAAACGTTTGGTTTAGCTGTTATAAAAGTTTGGTTTTTTAGTGCTGAAAATGCATTTTCAGCTCGCGCTGTACACATTTGCTATGAGAGGCATTATCTCATAAGGGAAATATTGGACAATCAAATTAATGACTGCCCAGGCTTCAGGATGTCTTTTTACACTATATAAAGGTGGAAATTTACATTGGAAACGTTTGGTTTAGCTGTTATAAAAGTTTGGTTTTTTAGTGCTGTAAATGCATTTTCAGCTCGCGCTGTACACATTTGCTATGAGAGGCATTATCTCATAAGGGAAATATTGGACAATCAAATTAATGACTGCCCAGGCTTCAGGATGTCTTTTTACACTATATAAAGGTGGAAATTTACATTGGAAACGTTTGGTTTAGGTGTTATATAAGTTTGTTTTTTTAGTGCTGAAAATGCATTTTCAGCTCGCACTGTACACATTTGCTATGTGAGGCATTATCTCATAAGGGAAATACTGGACAATCAAATTAATGACTTTCCAGGCTTCAGGATGCCTTTCTACACTATATAAAGGTGGAAATTTACATTGGAAACGTTTGGTTTAGCTGTTATAAAAGTTTGGTTTTTTAGTGCTGTAAATGCATTTTCAGCTCGCACTGTACACATTTGCTATGTGAGGCATTATCTCATAAGGGAAATACTGGACAATCAAATTAATGACTTCCCAGGCTTCAGGATGCCTTTTTACACTCTATAAATGTGGAAATTTACATTGGAAACGTTTGGTTTAGCTGTTAATGAAGTTTCGTTTTTTTAGTGCTGAAAATTCATTGTCTGCTGGCGCTGTACACTTTTTCTAAGTGTTGCAATATCTCATGAAGGAAATACTGGACAATCAAATTAATGACTTTCCAGGCTTCAGGATGCCTTTCTACACTATATAAAGGTGGAAATTTACATTGGAAACGTTTGGTTTAGCTGTTATAAAAGTTTGGTTTTTTAGTGCTGTAAATGCATTTTCAGCTCGCGCTGTACACATTTGCTATGAGAGGCATTATCTCATAAGGGAAATATTGGACAATCAAATTAATGACTGCCCAGGCTTCAGGATGTCTTTTTACACTATATAAAGGTGGAAATTTACATTGGAAACGTTTGGTTTAGCTGTTAATGAAGTTTCGTTTTTTTAGTGCTGAAAATTCATTGTCTGCTGGCGCTGTACACTTTTTCTAAGTGTTGCAATATCTCATGAAGGAAATACTGGACAATCAAATTAATGACTTTCCAGGCTTCAGGATGCCTTTCTACACTATATAAAGGTGGAAATTTACATTGGAAACGTTTGGTTTAGCTGTTATAAAAGTTTGGTTTTTTAGTGCTGTAAATGCATTTTCAGCTCGCGCTGTACACATTTGCTATGAGAGGCATTATCTCATAAGGGAAATATTGGACAATCAAATTAATGACTGCCCAGGCTTCAGGATGTCTTTTTACACTATATAAAGGTGGAAATTTACATTGGAAACGTTTGGTTTAGCTGTTATAAAAGTTTGTTTTTTTAGTGCTGTAAATGCATTTTCAGCTCGCACTGTACACATTTGCTATGAGAGGCATTATCTCATAAGGGAAATATTGGACAATCAAATTAATGACTGCCCAGGCTTCAGGATGTCTTTTTACACTATATAAAGGTGGAAATTTACATTGGAAACGTTTGGTTTAGCTGTTATAAAAGTTAGTTTTTTTAGTGCTGTAAATGCATTTTCAGCTCGCACTGTACACATTTGCTATGAGAGGCATTATCTCATAAGGGAAATATTGGACAATCAAATTAATGACTGCCCAGGCTTCAGGATGTCTTTTTACACTATATAAAGGTGGAAATTTACATTTGAAACGTTTGGTTTAGCTGTTATAAAAGTTTGGTTTTTTAGTGCTGAAAATGCATTTTCAGCTCGCGCTGTACACATTTGCTATGAGAGGCATTATCTCATAAGGGAAATATTGGACAATCAAATTAATGACTGCCCAGGCTTCAGGATGTCTTTTTACACTATATAAAGGTGGAAATTTACATTGGAAACGTTTGGTTTAGCTGTTATAAAAGTTTGGTTTTTTAGTGCTGTAAATGCATTTTCAGCTCGCGCTGTACACATTTGCTATGAGAGGCATTATCTCATAAGGGAAATATTGGACAATCAAATTAATGACTGCCCAGGCTTCAGGATGTCTTTTTACACTATATAAAGGTGGAAATTTACATTGGAAACGTTTGGTTTAGGTGTTATATAAGTTTGTTTTTTTAGTGCTGAAAATGCATTTTCAGCTCGCACTGTACACATTTGCTATGTGAGGCATTATCTCATAAGGGAAATACTGGACAATCAAATTAATGACTTTCCAGGCTTCAGGATGCCTTTCTACACTATATAAAGGTGGAAATTTACATTGGAAACGTTTGGTTTAGCTGTTATAAAAGTTTGGTTTTTTAGTGCTGTAAATGCATTTTCAGCTCGCACTGTACACATTTGCTATGTGAGGCATTATCTCATAAGGGAAATACTGGACAATCAAATTAATGACTTCCCAGGCTTCAGGATGCCTTTTTACACTCTATAAATGTGGAAATTTACATTGGAAACGTTTGGTTTAGCTGTTAATGAAGTTTCGTTTTTTTAGTGCTGAAAATTCATTGTCTGCTGGCGCTGTACACTTTTTCTAAGTGTTGCAATATCTCATGAAGGAAATACTGGACAATCAAATTAATGACTTTCCAGGCTTCAGGATGCCTTTCTACACTATATAAAGGTGGAAATTTACATTGGAAACGTTTGGTTTAGCTGTTATAAAAGTTTGGTTTTTTAGTGCTGTAAATGCATTTTCAGCTCGCGCTGTACACATTTGCTATGAGAGGCATTATCTCATAAGGGAAATATTGGACAATCAAATTAATGACTGCCCAGGCTTCAGGATGTCTTTTTACACTATATAAAGGTGGAAATTTACATTGGAAACGTTTGGTTTAGCTGTTATAAAAGTTTGTTTTTTTAGTGCTGTAAATGCATTTTCAGCTCGCACTGTACACATTTGCTATGAGAGGCATTATCTCATAAGGGAAATATTGGACAATCAAATTAATGACTGCCCAGGCTTCAGGATGTCTTTTTACACTATATAAAGGTGGAAATTTACATTGGAAACGTTTGGTTTAGCTGTTATAAAAGTTTGTTTTTTTAGTGCTGTAAATGCATTTTCAGCTCGCACTGTACACATTTGCTATGAGAGGCATTATCTCATAAGGGAAATATTGGACAATCAAATTAATGACTGCCCAGGCTTCAGGATGTCTTTTTACACTATATAAAGGTGGAAATTTACATTTGAAACGTTTGGTTTAGCTGTTATAAAAGTTTGGTTTTTTAGTGCTGAAAATGCATTTTCAGCTCGCGCTGTACACATTTGCTATGAGAGGCATTATCTCATAAGGGAAATATTGGACAATCAAATTAATGACTGCCCAGGCTTCAGGATGTCTTTTTACACTATATAAAGGTGGAAATATACATTGGAAACGTTTGGTTTAGCTGTTATAAAAGTTTGGTTTTTTAGTGCTGTAAATGCATTTTCAGCTCGCGCTGTACACATTTGCTATGAGAGGCATTATCTCATAAGGGAAATATTGGACAATCAAATTAATGACTGCCCAGGCTTCAGGATGTCTTTTTACACTATATAAAGGTGGAAATTTACATTGGAAACGTTTGGTTTAGGTGTTATATAAGTTTGTTTTTTTAGTGCTGAAAATGCATTTTCAGCTCGCACTGTACACATTTGCTATGTGAGGCATTATCTCATAAGGGAAATACTGGACAATCAAATTAATGACTTTCCAGGCTTCAGGATGCCTTTCTACACTATATAAAGGTGGAAATTTACATTGGAAACGTTTGGTTTAGCTGTTATAAAAGTTTGGTTTTTTAGTGCTGTAAATGCATTTTCAGCTCGCACTGTACACATTTGCTATGTGAGGCATTATCTCATAAGGGAAATACTGGACAATCAAATTAATGACTTCCCAGGCTTCAGGATGCCTTTTTACACTCTATAAATGTGGAAATTTACATTGGAAACGTTTGGTTTAGCTGTTAATGAAGTTTCGTTTTTTTAGTGCTGAAAATTCATTGTCTGCTGGCGCTGTACACTTTTTCTAAGTGTTGCAATATCTCATGAAGGAAATACTGGACAATCAAATTAATGACTTTCCAGGCTTCAGGATGCCTTTCTACACTATATAAAGGTGGAAATTTACATTGGAAACGTTTGGTTTAGCTGTTATAAAAGTTTGGTTTTTTAGTGCTGTAAATGCATTTTCAGCTCGCGCTGTACACATTTGCTATGAGAGGCATTATCTCATAAGGGAAATATTGGACAATCAAATTAATGACTGCCCAGGCTTCAGGATGTCTTTTTACACTATATAAAGGTGGAAATTTACATTGGAAACGTTTGGTTTAGCTGTTATAAAAGTTTGTTTTTTTAGTGCTGTAAATGCATTTTCAGCTCGCACTGTACACATTTGCTATGAGAGGCATTATCTCATAAGGGAAATATTGGACAATCAAATTAATGACTGCCCAGGCTTCAGGATGTCTTTTTACACTATATAAAGGTGGAAATTTACATTGGAAACGTTTGGTTTAGCTGTTATAAAAGTTTGTTTTTTTAGTGCTGTAAATGCATTTTCAGCTCGCACTGTACACATTTGCTATGAGAGGCATTATCTCATAAGGGAAATATTGGACAATCAAATTAATGACTGCCCAGGCTTCAGGATGTCTTTTTACACTATATAAAGGTGGAAATTTACATTTGAAACGTTTGGTTTAGCTGTTATAAAAGTTTGGTTTTTTAGTGCTGAAAATGAATTTTCAGCTCGCGCTGTACACATTTGCTATGAGAGGCATTATCTCATAAGGGAAATATTGGACAATCAAATTAATGACTGCCCAGGCTTCAGGATGTCTTTTTACACTATATAAAGGTGGAAATTTACATTGGAAACGTTTGGTTTAGCTGTTATAAAAGTTTGGTTTTTTAGTGCTGTAAATGCATTTTCAGCTCGCGCTGTACACATTTGCTATGAGAGGCATTATCTCATAAGGGAAATATTGGACAATCAAATTAATGACTGCCCAGGCTTCAGGATGTCTTTTTACACTATATAAAGGTGGAAATTTACATTGGAAACGTTTGGTTTAGGTGTTATATAAGTTTGTTTTTTTAGTGCTGAAAATGCATTTTCAGCTCGCACTGTACACATTTGCTATGTGAGGCATTATCTCATAAGGGAAATACTGGACAATCAAATTAATGACTTCCCAGGCTTCAGGATGCCTTTTTACACTATATAAAGGTGGAAATTTACATTGGAAACGTTTGGTTTAGCTGTTATAAAAGTTTGGTTTTTTTAGTGCTGAAAATTCATTGTCTGCTGGCGCTGTACACTTTTTCTAAGTGTTGCAATATCTCATGAAGGAAATACTGGACAATCAAATTAATGACTTTCCAGGCTCCAGGATGCCTTTCTACACTATATAAAGGTGGAACTTTACATTGGAAACGTTTGGTTTAGCTGTTATAAAAGTTTGGTTTTTTAGTGCTGTAAATGCATTTTCAGCTCGCGCTGTACACATTTGCTATGAGAGGCATTATCTCATAAGGGAAATATTGGACAATCATATTAATGACTGCCCAGGCTTCAGGATGTCTTTTTACACTATATAAAGGTGGAAATTTACATTGGAAACGTTTAGTTTAGCTGTTAATGAAGTATCGTTTTTTTAGTGCTGAAAATTCATTGTCTACTGGCGCTGTACACTTTTTCTAAGTGTTGCAATATCTCATGAAGGAAATACTGGACAATCAAATTAATGACTTTCCAGGCTTCAGGATGCCTTTCTACACTATATAAAGGTGGAAATTTACATTGGAAACGTTTGGTTTAGCTGTTATAAAAGTTTGGTTTTTTAGTGCTGTAAATGCATTTTCAGCTCGCGCTGTACACATTTGCTATGAGAGGCATTATCTCATAAGGGAAATATTGGACAATCAAATTAATGACTGCCCAGGCTTCAGGATGTCTTTTTACACTATATAAAGGTGGAAATTTACATTGGAAACGTTTGGTTTAGCTGTTATAAAAGTTTGGTTTTTTAGTGCTGAAAATGCATTTTCAGCTCGCACTGTACACATTTGCTATGTGAGGCATTATCTCATAAGGGAAATACTGGACAATCAAATTAATGACTTCCCAGGCTTCAGGATGCATTTTTACACTCTATAAATGTGGAAATTTACATTGGAAACGTTTGGTTTAGCTGTTATAAAAGTTTGTTTTTTTAGTGCTGTAAATGCATTTTCAGCTCGCGCTGTACACATTTGCTATGTGAGGCATTATCTCATAAGGGAAATACTGGACAATCAAATTAATGACTGCCCAGGCTTCAGGATGTCTTTTTACACTATATAAAGGTGGAAATTTACATTGGAAACGTTTGGTTTAGCTGTTATAAAAGTTTGGTTTTTTAGTGCTGAAAATGCATTTTCAGCTCGCACTGTACACATTTGCTATGTGAGGCATTATCTCATAAGGGAAATACTGGACAATCAAATTAATGACTTCCCAGGCTTCAGGATGCCTTTTTACACTCTATAAATGTGGAAATTTACATTGGAAACGTTTGGTTTAGCTGTTAATGAAGTTTCGTTTTTTTAGTGCTGAAAATTCATTGTCTGCTGGCGCTGTACACTTTTTCTAAGTGTTGCAATATCTCATGAAGGAAATACTGGACAATCAAATTAATGACTTTCCAGACTTCAGGATGCCTTTCTACACTATATAAAGGTGGAAATTTACATTGGAAACGTTTGGTTTAGCTGTTATAAAAGTTTGTTTTTTTAGTGCTGTAAATGCATTTTCAGCTCGCGCTGTACACATTTGCTATGAGAGGCATTATCTCATAAGGGAAATATTGGACAATCAAATTAATGACTGCCCAGGCTTCAGGATGTCTTTTTACACTATATAAAGGTGGAAATTTACATTGGAAACGTTTAGTTTAGCTGTTAATGAAGTTTCGTTTTTTTAGTGCTGGAAATTCATTGTCTGCTGGCGCTGTACACTTTTTCTAAGTGTTGCAATATCTCATGAAGGAAATACTGGACAATCAAATTAATGACTTTCCAGGCTTCAGGATGCCTTTCTACACTATATAAAGGTGGAAATTTACATTGGAAACGTTTGGTTTAGCTGTTATAAAAGTTTGTTTTTTTAGTGCTGTAAATGCATTTTCAGCTCGCGCTGTACACATTTGCTATGAGAGGCATTATCTCATAAGGGAAATATTGGACAATCAAATTAATGACTGCCCAGGCTTCAGGATGTCTTTTTACACTATATAAAGGTGGAAATTTACATTGGAAACGTTTAGTTTAGCTGTTAATGAAGTTTCGGTTTTTTAGTGCTGAAAATTCATTGTCTGCTGGCGCTGTACACTTTTTCTAAGTGTTGCAATATCTCATGAAGGAAATACTGGACAATCAAATTAATGACTTTCCAGGCTTCAGGATGCCTTTCTACACTATATAAAGGTGGAAATTTACATTGGAAACGTTTGGTTTAGCTGTTATAAAAGTTTGGTTTTTTAGTGCTGTAAATGCATTTTCAGCTCGCACTGTACACATTTGCTATGAGAGGCATTATCTCATAAGGGAAATATTGGACAATCAAATTAATGACTGCCCAGGCTTCAGGATGTCTTTTTACACTATATAAAGGTGGAAATTTACATTTGAAACGTTTGGTTTAGCTGTTATAAAAGTTTGGTTTTTTAGTGCTGAAAATGCATTTTCAGCTCGCGCTGTACACATTTGCTATGAGAGGCATTATCTCATAAGGGAAATATTGGACAATCAAATTAATGACTGCCCAGGCTTCAGGATGTCTTTTTACACTATATAAAGGTGGAAATATACATTGGAAACGTTTGGTTTAGCTGTTATAAAAGTTTGGTTTTTTAGTGCTGTAAATGCATTTTCAGCTCGCGCTGTACACATTTGCTATGAGAGGCATTATCTCATAAGGGAAATATTGGACAATCAAATTAATGACTGCCCAGGCTTCAGGATGTCTTTTTACACTATATAAAGGTGGAAATTTACATTGGAAACGTTTGGTTTAGGTGTTATATAAGTTTGTTTTTTTAGTGCTGAAAATGCATTTTCAGCTCGCACTGTACACATTTGCTATGTGAGGCATTATCTCATAAGGGAAATACTGGACAATCAAATTAATGACTTTCCAGGCTTCAGGATGCCTTTCTACACTATATAAAGGTGGAAATTTACATTGGAAACGTTTGGTTTAGCTGTTATAAAAGTTTGGTTTTTTAGTGCTGTAAATGCATTTTCAGCTCGCACTGTACACATTTGCTATGTGAGGCATTATCTCATAAGGGAAATACTGGACAATCAAATTAATGACTTCCCAGGCTTCAGGATGCCTTTTTACACTCTATAAATGTGGAAATTTACATTGGAAACGTTTGGTTTAGCTGTTAATGAAGTTTCGTTTTTTTAGTGCTGAAAATTCATTGTCTGCTGGCGCTGTACACTTTTTCTAAGTGTTGCAATATCTCATGAAGGAAATACTGGACAATCAAATTAATGACTTTCCAGGCTTCAGGATGCCTTTCTACACTATATAAAGGTGGAAATTTACATTGGAAACGTTTGGTTTAGCTGTTATAAAAGTTTGGTTTTTTAGTGCTGTAAATGCATTTTCAGCTCGCGCTGTACACATTTGCTATGAGAGGCATTATCTCATAAGGGAAATATTGGACAATCAAATTAATGACTGCCCAGGCTTCAGGATGTCTTTTTACACTATATAAAGGTGGAAATTTACATTGGAAACGTTTGGTTTAGCTGTTATAAAAGTTTGTTTTTTTAGTGCTGTAAATGCATTTTCAGCTCGCACTGTACACATTTGCTATGAGAGGCATTATCTCATAAGGGAAATATTGGACAATCAAATTAATGACTGCCCAGGCTTCAGGATGTCTTTTTACACTATATAAAGGTGGAAATTTACATTGGAAACGTTTGGTTTAGCTGTTATAAAAGTTTGTTTTTTTAGTGCTGTAAATGCATTTTCAGCTCGCACTGTACACATTTGCTATGAGAGGCATTATCTCATAAGGGAAATATTGGACAATCAAATTAATGACTGCCCAGGCTTCAGGATGTCTTTTTACACTATATAAAGGTGGAAATTTACATTTGAAACGTTTGGTTTAGCTGTTATAAAAGTTTGGTTTTTTAGTGCTGAAAATGAATTTTCAGCTCGCGCTGTACACATTTGCTATGAGAGGCATTATCTCATAAGGGAAATATTGGACAATCAAATTAATGACTGCCCAGGCTTCAGGATGTCTTTTTACACTATATAAAGGTGGAAATTTACATTGGAAACGTTTGGTTTAGCTGTTATAAAAGTTTGGTTTTTTAGTGCTGTAAATGCATTTTCAGCTCGCGCTGTACACATTTGCTATGAGAGGCATTATCTCATAAGGGAAATATTGGACAATCAAATTAATGACTGCCCAGGCTTCAGGATGTCTTTTTACACTATATAAAGGTGGAAATTTACATTGGAAACGTTT
The DNA here is from genome assembly GCF_059441095.1 of Idiotropiscis lumnitzeri. Taxonomy (NCBI): domain Eukaryota; kingdom Metazoa; phylum Chordata; class Actinopteri; order Syngnathiformes; family Syngnathidae; genus Idiotropiscis; species Idiotropiscis lumnitzeri. The sequence goes on from NW_028283695.1 coordinate 272,321, forward strand.
GGTTTAGGTGTTATATAAGTTTGTTTTTTTAGTGCTGAAAATGCATTTTCAGCTCGCACTGTACACATTTGCTATGTGAGGCATTATCTCATAAGGGAAATACTGGACAATCAAATTAATGACTTCCCAGGCTTCAGGATGCCTTTTTACACTATATAAAGGTGGAAATTTACATTGGAAACGTTTGGTTTAGCTGTTATAAAAGTTTGGTTTTTTTAGTGCTGAAAATTCATTGTCTGCTGGCGCTGTACACTTTTTCTAAGTGTTGCAATATCTCATGAAGGAAATACTGGACAATCAAATTAATGACTTTCCAGGCTCCAGGATGCCTTTCTACACTATATAAAGGTGGAAATTTACATTGGAAACGTTTGGTTTAGCTGTTATAAAAGTTTGGTTTTTTAGTGCTGTAAATGCATTTTCAGCTCGCGCTGTACACATTTGCTATGAGAGGCATTATCTCATAAGGGAAATATTGGACAATCATATTAATGACTGCCCAGGCTTCAGGATGTCTTTTTACACTATATAAAGGTGGAAATTTACATTGGAAACGTTTAGTTTAGCTGTTAATGAAGTATCGTTTTTTTAGTGCTGAAAATTCATTGTCTACTGGCGCTGTACACTTTTTCTAAGTGTTGCAATATCTCATGAAGGAAATACTGGACAATCAAATTAATGACTTTCCAGGCTTCAGGATGCCTTTCTACACTATATAAAGGTGGAAATTTACATTGGAAACGTTTGGTTTAGCTGTTATAAAAGTTTGGTTTTTTAGTGCTGTAAATGCATTTTCAGCTCGCGCTGTACACATTTGCTATGAGAGGCATTATCTCATAAGGGAAATATTGGACAATCAAATTAATGACTGCCCAGGCTTCAGGATGTCTTTTTACACTATATAAAGGTGGAAATTTACATTGGAAACGTTTGGTTTAGCTGTTATAAAAGTTTGGTTTTTTAGTGCTGAAAATGCATTTTCAGCTCGCACTGTACACATTTGCTATGTGAGGCATTATCTCATAAGGGAAATACTGGACAATCAAATTAATGACTTCCCAGGCTTCAGGATGCATTTTTACACTCTATAAATGTGGAAATTTACATTGGAAACGTTTGGTTTAGCTGTTATAAAAGTTTGTTTTTTTAGTGCTGTAAATGCATTTTCAGCTCGCGCTGTACACATTTGCTATGTGAGGCATTATCTCATAAGGGAAATACTGGACAATCAAATTAATGACTGCCCAGGCTTCAGGATGTCTTTTTACACTATATAAAGGTGGAAATTTACATTGGAAACGTTTGGTTTAGCTGTTATAAAAGTTTGGTTTTTTAGTGCTGAAAATGCATTTTCAGCTCGCACTGTACACATTTGCTATGTGAGGCATTATCTCATAAGGGAAATACTGGACAATCAAATTAATGACTTCCCAGGCTTCAGGATGCCTTTTTACACTCTATAAATGTGGAAATTTACATTGGAAACGTTTGGTTTAGCTGTTAATGAAGTTTCGTTTTTTTAGTGCTGAAAATTCATTGTCTGCTGGCGCTGTACACTTTTTCTAAGTGTTGCAATATCTCATGAAGGAAATACTGGACAATCAAATTAATGACTTTCCAGACTTCAGGATGCCTTTCTACACTATATAAAGGTGGAAATTTACATTGGAAACGTTTGGTTTAGCTGTTATAAAAGTTTGTTTTTTTAGTGCTGTAAATGCATTTTCAGCTCGCGCTGTACACATTTGCTATGAGAGGCATTATCTCATAAGGGAAATATTGGACAATCAAATTAATGACTGCCCAGGCTTCAGGATGCCTTTCTACACTATATAAAGGTGGAAATTTACATTGGAAACGTTTGGTTTAGCTGTTATAAAAGTTTGGTTTTTTAGTGCTGTAAATGCATTTTCAGCTCGCGCTGTACACATTTGCTATGAGAGGCATTATCTCATAAGGGAAATATTGGACAATCAAATTAATGACTGCCCAGGCTTCAGGATGTCTTTTTACACTATATAAAGGTGGAAATTTACATTGGAAACGTTTGGTTTAGCTGTTATAAAAGTTTGGTTTTTTAGTGCTGAAAATGCATTTTCAGCTCGCACTGTACACATTTGCTATGTGAGGCATTATCTCATAAGGGAAATACTGGACAATCAAATTAATGACTTCCCAGGCTTCAGGATGCATTTTTACACTCTATAAATGTGGAAATTTACATTGGAAACGTTTGGTTTAGCTGTTATAAAAGTTTGTTTTTTTAGTGCTGTAAATGCATTTTCAGCTCGCGCTGTACACATTTGCTATGTGAGGCATTATCTCATAAGGGAAATACTGGACAATCAAATTAATGACTGCCCAGGCTTCAGGATGTCTTTTTACACTATATAAAGGTGGAAATTTACATTGGAAACGTTTGGTTTAGCTGTTATAAAAGTTTGGTTTTTTAGTGCTGAAAATGCATTTTCAGCTCGCACTGTACACATTTGCTATGTGAGGCATTATCTCATAAGGGAAATACTGGACAATCAAATTAATGACTTCCCAGGCTTCAGGATGCCTTTTTACACTCTATAAATGTGGAAATTTACATTGGAAACGTTTGGTTTAGCTGTTAATGAAGTTTCGTTTTTTTAGTGCTGAAAATTCATTGTCTGCTGGCGCTGTACACTTTTTCTAAGTGTTGCAATATCTCATGAAGGAAATACTGGACAATCAAATTAATGACTTTCCAGACTTCAGGATGCCTTTCTACACTATATAAAGGTGGAAATTTACATTGGAAACGTTTGGTTTAGCTGTTATAAAAGTTTGTTTTTTTAGTGCTGTAAATGCATTTTCAGCTCGCGCTGTACACATTTGCTATGAGAGGCATTATCTCATAAGGGAAATATTGGACAATCAAATTAATGACTGCCCAGGCTTCAGGATGTCTTTTTACACTATATAAAGGTGGAAATTTACATTGGAAACGTTTAGTTTAGCTGTTAATGAAGTTTCGTTTTTTTAGTGCTGGAAATTCATTGTCTGCTGGCGCTGTACACTTTTTCTAAGTGTTGCAATATCTCATGAAGGAAATACTGGACAATCAAATTAATGACTTTCCAGGCTTCAGGATGCCTTTCTACACTATATAAAGGTGGAAATTTACATTGGAAACGTTTGGTTTAGCTGTTATAAAAGTTTGTTTTTTTAGTGCTGTAAATGCATTTTCAGCTCGCGCTGTACACATTTGCTATGAGAGGCATTATCTCATAAGGGAAATATTGGACAATCAAATTAATGACTGCCCAGGCTTCAGGATGTCTTTTTACACTATATAAAGGTGGAAATTTACATTGGAAACGTTTAGTTTAGCTGTTAATGAAGTTTCGTTTTTTTAGTGCTGAAAATTCATTGTCTGCTGGCGCTGTACACTTTTTCTAAGTGTTGCAATATCTCATGAAGGAAATACTGGACAATCAAATTAATCACTTTCCAGGCTTCAGGATGCCTTTCTACACTATATAAAGGTGGAAATTTACATTGGAAACGTTTGGTTTAGCTGTTATAAAAGTTTGGTTTTTTAGTGCTGTAAATGCATTTTCAGCTCGCGCTGTACACATTTGCTATGTGAGGCATTATATCATAAGGGAAATACTGGACAATCAAATTAATGACTTCCCAGGCTTCAGGATGCCTTTTTACACTCTATAAATGTGGAAATTTACATTGGAAACGTTTGGTTTAGCTGTTAATGAAGTTTCGTTTTTTTAGTGCTGAAAATTCATTGTCTGCTGGCGCTGTACACTTTTTCTAAGTGTTGCAATATCTCATGAAGGAAATACTGGACAATCAAATTAATGACTTTCCAGGCTTCAGGATGCCTTTCTACACTATATAAAGGTGGAAATTTACATTGGAAACGTTTGGTTTAGCTGTTATAAAAGTTTGGTTTTTTAGTGCTGTAAATGCATTTTCAGCTCGCGCTGTACACATTTGCTATGAGAGGCATTATCTCATAAGGGAAATATTGGACAATCAAATTAATGACTGCCCAGGCTTCAGGATGTCTTTTTACACTATATAAAGGTGGAAATTTACATTGGAAACGTTTGGTTTAGCTGTTATAAAAGTTTGTTTTTTTAGTGCTGTAAATGCATTTTCAGCTCGCGCTGTACACATTTGCTATGAGAGGCATTATCTCATAAGGGAAATATTGGACAATCAAATTAATGACTGCCCAGGCTTCAGGATGTCTTTTTACACTATATAAAGGTGGAAATTTACATTGGAAACGTTTAGTTTAGCTGTTAATGAAGTTTCGTTTTTTTAGTGCTGGAAATTCATTGTCTGCTGGCGCTGTACACTTTTTCTAAGTGTTGCAATATCTCATGAAGGAAATACTGGACAATCAAATTAATGACTTTCCAGGCTTCAGGATGCCTTTCTACACTATATAAAGGTGGAAATTTACATTGGAAACGTTTGGTTTAGCTGTTATAAAAGTTTGTTTTTTTAGTGCTGTAAATGCATTTTCAGCTCGCGCTGTACACATTTGCTATGAGAGGCATTATCTCATAAGGGAAATATTGGACAATCAAATTAATGACTGCCCAGGCTTCAGGATGTCTTTTTACACTATATAAAGGTGGAAATTTACATTGGAAACGTTTGGTTTAGCTGTTATAAAAGTTTGGTTTTTTAGTGCTGAAAATGCATTTTCAGCTCGCACTGTACACATTTGCTATGTGAGGCATTATCTCATAAGGGAAATACTGGACAATCAAATTAATGACTTCCCAGGCTTCAGGATGCATTTTTACACTCTATAAATGTGGAAATTTACATTGGAAACGTTTGGTTTAGCTGTTATAAAAGTTTGTTTTTTTAGTGCTGTAAATGCATTTTCAGCTCGCGCTGTACACATTTGCTATGTGAGGCATTATCTCATAAGGGAAATACTGGACAATCAAATTAATGACTGCCCAGGCTTCAGGATGTCTTTTTACACTATATAAAGGTGGAAATTTACATTGGAAACGTTTGGTTTAGCTGTTATAAAAGTTTGGTTTTTTAGTGCTGAAAATGCATTTTCAGCTCGCACTGTACACATTTGCTATGTGAGGCATTATCTCATAAGGGAAATACTGGACAATCAAATTAATGACTTCCCAGGCTTCAGGATGCCTTTTTACACTCTATAAATGTGGAAATTTACATTGGAAACGTTTGGTTTAGCTGTTAATGAAGTTTCGTTTTTTTAGTGCTGAAAATTCATTGTCTGCTGGCGCTGTACACTTTTTCTAAGTGTTGCAATATCTCATGAAGGAAATACTGGACAATCAAATTAATGACTTTCCAGGCTTCAGGATGCCTTTCTACACTATATAAAGGTGGAAATTTACATTGGAAACGTTTGGTTTAGCTGTTATAAAAGTTTGGTTTTTTAGTGCTGTAAATGCATTTTCAGCTCGCGCTGTACACATTTGCTATGAAAGGCATTATCTCATAAGGGAAATATTGGACAATCAAATTAATGACTGCCCAGGCTTCAGGATGTCTTTTTACACTATATAAAGGTGGAAATTTACATTGGAAACGTTTAGTTTAGCTGTTAAAGAAGTTTCGTTTTTTTAGTGCTGGAAATTCATTGTCTGCTGGCGCTGTACACTTTTTCTAAGTGTTGCAATATCTCATGAAGGAAATACTGGACAATCAAATTAAAGACTTTCCAGGCTTCAGGATGCCTTTTTACACTATATAAAGGTGGAAATTTACATTGGAAACGTTTGGTTTAGCTGTTATAAAAGTTTGGTTTTTTAGTGCTGTAAATGCATTTTCAGCTCGCGCTGTACACATTTGCTATGAGAGGCATTATCTCATAAGGGAAATATTGGACAATCAAATTAATGACTGCCCAGGCTTCAGGATGTCTTTTTACACTATATAAAGGTGGAAATTTACATTGGAAACGTTTGGTTTAGCTGTTATAAAAGTTTGGTTTTTTAGTGCTGAAAATGCATTTTCAGCTCGCACTGTACACATTTGCTATGTGAGGCATTATCTCATAAGGGAAATACTGGACAATCAAATTAATGACTTCCCAGGCTTCAGGATGCATTTTTACACTCTATAAATGTGGAAATTTACATTGGAAACGTTTGGTTTAGCTGTTATAAAAGTTTGTTTTTTTAGTGCTGTAAATGCATTTTCAGCTCGCGCTGTACACATTTGCTATGTGAGGCATTATCTCATAAGGGAAATACTGGACAATCAAATTAATGACTGCCCAGGCTTCAGGATGTCTTTTTACACTATATAAAGGTGGAAATTTACATTGGAAACGTTTGGTTTAGCTGTTATAAAAGTTTGGTTTTTTAGTGCTGAAAATGCATTTTCAGCTCGCACTGTACACATTTGCTATGTGAGGCATTATCTCATAAGGGAAATACTGGACAATCAAATTAATGACTTCCCAGGCTTCAGGATGCCTTTTTACACTCTATAAATGTGGAAATTTACATTGGAAACGTTTGGTTTAGCTGTTAATGAAGTTTCGTTTTTTTAGTGCTGAAAATTCATTGTCTGCTGGCGCTGTACACTTTTTCTAAGTGTTGCAATATCTCATGAAGGAAATACTGGACAATCAAATTAATGACTTTCCAGACTTCAGGATGCCTTTCTACACTATATAAAGGTGGAAATTTACATTGGAAACGTTTGGTTTAGCTGTTATAAAAGTTTGTTTTTTTAGTGCTGTAAATGCATTTTCAGCTCGCGCTGTACACATTTGCTATGAGAGGCATTATCTCATAAGGGAAATATTGGACAATCAAATTAATGACTGCCCAGGCTTCAGGATGTCTTTTTACACTATATAAAGGTGGAAATTTACATTGGAAACGTTTAGTTTAGCTGTTAATGAAGTTTCGTTTTTTTAGTGCTGGAAATTCATTGTCTGCTGGCGCTGTACACTTTTTCTAAGTGTTGCAATATCTCATGAAGGAAATACTGGACAATCAAATTAATGACTTTCCAGGCTTCAGGATGCCTTTCTACACTATATAAAGGTGGAAATTTACATTGGAAACGTTTGGTTTAGCTGTTATAAAAGTTTGTTTTTTTAGTGCTGTAAATGCATTTTCAGCTCGCGCTGTACACATTTGCTATGAGAGGCATTATCTCATAAGGGAAATATTGGACAATCAAATTAATGACTGCCCAGGCTTCAGGATGTCTTTTTACACTATATAAAGGTGGAAATTTACATTGGAAACGTTTAGTTTAGCTGTTAATGAAGTTTCGGTTTTTTAGTGCTGAAAATTCATTGTCTGCTGGCGCTGTACACTTTTTCTAAGTGTTGCAATATCTCATGAAGGAAATACTGGACAATCAAATTAATGACTTTCCAGGCTTCAGGATGCCTTTCTACACTATATAAAGGTGGAAATTTACATTGGAAACGTTTGGTTTAGCTGTTATAAAAGTTTGGTTTTTTAGTGCTGTAAATGCATTTTCAGCTCGCACTGTACACATTTGCTATGAGAGGCATTATCTCATAAGGGAAATATTGGACAATCAAATTAATGACTGCCCAGGCTTCAGGATGTCTTTTTACACTATATAAAGGTGGAAATTTACATTTGAAACGTTTGGTTTAGCTGTTATAAAAGTTTGGTTTTTTAGTGCTGAAAATGCATTTTCAGCTCGCGCTGTACACATTTGCTATGAGAGGCATTATCTCATAAGGGAAATATTGGACAATCAAATTAATGACTGCCCAGGCTTCAGGATGTCTTTTTACACTATATAAAGGTGGAAATATACATTGGAAACGTTTGGTTTAGCTGTTATAAAAGTTTGGTTTTTTAGTGCTGTAAATGCATTTTCAGCTCGCGCTGTACACATTTGCTATGAGAGGCATTATCTCATAAGGGAAATATTGGACAATCAAATTAATGACTGCCCAGGCTTCAGGATGTCTTTTTACACTATATAAAGGTGGAAATTTACATTGGAAACGTTTAGTTTAGCTGTTAATGAAGTTTCGGTTTTTTAGTGCTGAAAATTCATTGTCTGCTGGCGCTGTACACTTTTTCTAAGTGTTGCAATATCTCATGAAGGAAATACTGGACAATCAAATTAATGACTTTCCAGGCTTCAGGATGCCTTTCTACACTATATAAAGGTGGAAATTTACATTGGAAACGTTTGGTTTAGCTGTTATAAAAGTTTGGTTTTTTAGTGCTGTAAATGCATTTTCAGCTCGCACTGTACACATTTGCTATGAGAGGCATTATCTCATAAGGGAAATATTGGACAATCAAATTAATGACTGCCCAGGCTTCAGGATGTCTTTTTACACTATATAAAGGTGGAAATTTACATTTGAAACGTTTGGTTTAGCTGTTATAAAAGTTTGGTTTTTTAGTGCTGAAAATGCATTTTCAGCTCGCGCTGTACACATTTGCTATGAGAGGCATTATCTCATAAGGGAAATATTGGACAATCAAATTAATGACTGCCCAGGCTTCAGGATGTCTTTTTACACTATATAAAGGTGGAAATATACATTGGAAACGTTTGGTTTAGCTGTTATAAAAGTTTGGTTTTTTAGTGCTGTAAATGCATTTTCAGCTCGCGCTGTACACATTTGCTATGAGAGGCATTATCTCATAAGGGAAATATTGGACAATCAAATTAATGACTGCCCAGGCTTCAGGATGTCTTTTTACACTATATAAAGGTGGAAATTTACATTGGAAACGTTTGGTTTAGGTGTTATATAAGTTTGTTTTTTTAGTGCTGAAAATGCATTTTCAGCTCGCACTGTACACATTTGCTATGTGAGGCATTATCTCATAAGGGAAATACTGGACAATCAAATTAATGACTTTCCAGGCTTCAGGATGCCTTTCTACACTATATAAAGGTGGAAATTTACATTGGAAACGTTTGGTTTAGCTGTTATAAAAGTTTGGTTTTTTTAGTGCTGAAAATTCATTGTCTGCTGGCGCTGTACACTTTTTCTAAGTGTTGCAATATCTCATGAAGGAAATACTGGACAATCAAATTAATGACTTTCCAGGCTCCAGGATGCCTTTCTACACTATATAAAGGTGGAAATTTACATTGGAAACGTTTGGTTTAGCTGTTATAAAAGTTTGGTTTTTTAGTGCTGTAAATGCATTTTCAGCTCGCGCTGTACACATTTGCTATGAGAGGCATTATCTCATAAGGGAAATATTGGACAATCATATTAATGACTGCCCAGGCTTCAGGATGTCTTTTTACACTATATAAAGGTGGAAATTTACATTGGAAACGTTTAGTTTAGCTGTTAATGAAGTATCGTTTTTTTAGTGCTGAAAATTCATTGTCTACTGGCGCTGTACACTTTTTCTAAGTGTTGCAATATCTCATGAAGGAAATACTGGACAATCAAATTAATGACTTTCCAGGCTTCAGGATGCCTTTCTACACTATATAAAGGTGGAAATTTACATTGGAAACGTTTGGTTTAGCTGTTATAAAAGTTTGGTTTTTTAGTGCTGTAAATGCATTTTCAGCTCGCGCTGTACACATTTGCTATGAGAGGCATTATCTCATAAGGGAAATATTGGACAATCAAATTAATGACTGCCCAGGCTTCAGGATGTCTTTTTACACTATATAAAGGTGGAAATTTACATTGGAAACGTTTGGTTTAGCTGTTATAAAAGTTTGGTTTTTTAGTGCTGAAAATGCATTTTCAGCTCGCACTGTACACATTTGCTATGTGAGGCATTATCTCATAAGGGAAATACTGGACAATCAAATTAATGACTTCCCAGGCTTCAGGATGCATTTTTACACTCTATAAATGTGGAAATTTACATTGGAAACGTTTGGTTTAGCTGTTATAAAAGTTTGTTTTTTTAGTGCTGTAAATGCATTTTCAGCTCGCGCTGTACACATTTGCTATGTGAGGCATTATCTCATAAGGGAAATACTGGACAATCAAATTAATGACTGCCCAGGCTTCAGGATGTCTTTTTACACTATATAAAGGTGGAAATTTACATTGGAAACGTTTGGTTTAGCTGTTATAAAAGTTTGGTTTTTTAGTGCTGAAAATGCATTTTCAGCTCGCACTGTACACATTTGCTATGTGAGGCATTATCTCATAAGGGAAATACTGGACAATCAAATTAATGACTTCCCAGGCTTCAGGATGCCTTTTTACACTCTATAAATGTGGAAATTTACATTGGAAACGTTTGGTTTAGCTGTTAATGAAGTTTCGTTTTTTTAGTGCTGAAAATTCATTGTCTGCTGGCGCTGTACACTTTTTCTAAGTGTTGCAATATCTCATGAAGGAAATACTGGACAATCAAATTAATGACTTTCCAGACTTCAGGATGCCTTTCTACACTATATAAAGGTGGAAATTTACATTGGAAACGTTTGGTTTAGCTGTTATAAAAGTTTGTTTTTTTAGTGCTGTAAATGCATTTTCAGCTCGCGCTGTACACATTTGCTATGAGAGGCATTATCTCATAAGGGAAATATTGGACAATCAAATTAATGACTGCCCAGGCTTCAGGATGCCTTTCTACACTATATAAAGGTGGAAATTTACATTGGAAACGTTTGGTTTAGCTGTTATAAAAGTTTGGTTTTTTAGTGCTGTAAATGCATTTTCAGCTCGCGCTGTACACATTTGCTATGAGAGGCATTATCTCATAAGGGAAATATTGGACAATCAAATTAATGACTGCCCAGGCTTCAGGATGTCTTTTTACACTATATAAAGGTGGAAATTTACATTGGAAACGTTTGGTTTAGCTGTTATAAAAGTTTGGTTTTTTAGTGCTGAAAATGCATTTTCAGCTCGCACTGTACACATTTGCTATGTGAGGCATTATCTCATAAGGGAAATACTGGACAATCAAATTAATGACTTCCCAGGCTTCAGGATGCATTTTTACACTCTATAAATGTGGAAATTTACATTGGAAACGTTTGGTTTAGCTGTTATAAAAGTTTGTTTTTTTAGTGCTGTAAATGCATTTTCAGCTCGCGCTGTACACATTTGCTATGTGAGGCATTATCTCATAAGGGAAATACTGGACAATCAAATTAATGACTGCCCAGGCTTCAGGATGTCTTTTTACACTATATAAAGGTGGAAATTTACATTGGAAACGTTTGGTTTAGCTGTTATAAAAGTTTGGTTTTTTAGTGCTGAAAATGCATTTTCAGCTCGCACTGTACACATTTGCTATGTGAGGCATTATCTCATAAGGGAAATACTGGACAATCAAATTAATGACTTCCCAGGCTTCAGGATGCCTTTTTACACTCTATAAATGTGGAAATTTACATTGGAAACGTTTGGTTTAGCTGTTAATGAAGTTTCGTTTTTTTAGTGCTGAAAATTCATTGTCTGCTGGCGCTGTACACTTTTTCTAAGTGTTGCAATATCTCATGAAGGAAATACTGGACAATCAAATTAATGACTTTCCAGACTTCAGGATGCCTTTCTACACTATATAAAGGTGGAAATTTACATTGGAAACGTTTGGTTTAGCTGTTATAAAAGTTTGTTTTTTTAGTGCTGTAAATGCATTTTCAGCTCGCGCTGTACACATTTGCTATGAGAGGCATTATCTCATAAGGGAAATATTGGACAATCAAATTAATGACTGCCCAGGCTTCAGGATGTCTTTTTACACTATATAAAGGTGGAAATTTACATTGGAAACGTTTAGTTTAGCTGTTAATGAAGTTTCGTTTTTTTAGTGCTGGAAATTCATTGTCTGCTGGCGCTGTACACTTTTTCTAAGTGTTGCAATATCTCATGAAGGAAATACTGGACAATCAAATTAATGACTTTCCAGGCTTCAGGATGCCTTTCTACACTATATAAAGGTGGAAATTTACATTGGAAACGTTTGGTTTAGCTGTTATAAAAGTTTGTTTTTTTAGTGCTGTAAATGCATTTTCAGCTCGCGCTGTACACATTTGCTATGAGAGGCATTATCTCATAAGGGAAATATTGGACAATCAAATTAATGACTGCCCAGGCTTCAGGATGTCTTTTTACACTATATAAAGGTGGAAATTTACATTGGAAACGTTTAGTTTAGCTGTTAATGAAGTTTCGTTTTTTTAGTGCTGAAAATTCATTGTCTGCTGGCGCTGTACACTTTTTCTAAGTGTTGCAATATCTCATGAAGGAAATACTGGACAATCAAATTAATCACTTTCCAGGCTTCAGGATGCCTTTCTACACTATATAAAGGTGGAAATTTACATTGGAAACGTTTGGTTTAGCTGTTATAAAAGTTTGGTTTTTTAGTGCTGTAAATGCATTTTCAGCTCGCGCTGTACACATTTGCTATGTGAGGCATTATATCATAAGGGAAATACTGGACAATCAAATTAATGACTTCCCAGGCTTCAGGATGCCTTTTTACACTCTATAAATGTGGAAATTTACATTGGAAACGTTTGGTTTAGCTGTTAATGAAGTTTCGTTTTTTTAGTGCTGAAAATTCATTGTCTGCTGGCGCTGTACACTTTTTCTAAGTGTTGCAATATCTCATGAAGGAAATACTGGACAATCAAATTAATGACTTTCCAGGCTTCAGGATGCCTTTCTACACTATATAAAGGTGGAAATTTACATTGGAAACGTTTGGTTTAGCTGTTATAAAAGTTTGGTTTTTTAGTGCTGTAAATGCATTTTCAGCTCGCGCTGTACACATTTGCTATGAGAGGCATTATCTCATAAGGGAAATATTGGACAATCAAATTAATGACTGCCCAGGCTTCAGGATGTCTTTTTACACTATATAAAGGTGGAAATTTACATTGGAAACGTTTGGTTTAGCTGTTATAAAAGTTTGTTTTTTTAGTGCTGTAAATGCATTTTCAGCTCGCGCTGTACACATTTGCTATGAGAGGCATTATCTCATAAGGGAAATATTGGACAATCAAATTAATGACTGCCCAGGCTTCAGGATGTCTTTTTACACTATATAAAGGTGGAAATTTACATTGGAAACGTTTAGTTTAGCTGTTAATGAAGTTTCGTTTTTTTAGTGCTGGAAATTCATTGTCTGCTGGCGCTGTACACTTTTTCTAAGTGTTGCAATATCTCATGAAGGAAATACTGGACAATCAAATTAATGACTTTCCAGGCTTCAGGATGCCTTTCTACACTATATAAAGGTGGAAATTTACATTGGAAACGTTTGGTTTAGCTGTTATAAAAGTTTGTTTTTTTAGTGCTGTAAATGCATTTTCAGCTCGCGCTGTACACATTTGCTATGAGAGGCATTATCTCATAAGGGAAATATTGGACAATCAAATTAATGACTGCCCAGGCTTCAGGATGTCTTTTTACACTATATAAAGGTGGAAATTTACATTGGAAACGTTTGGTTTAGCTGTTATAAAAGTTTGGTTTTTTAGTGCTGAAAATGCATTTTCAGCTCGCACTGTACACATTTGCTATGTGAGGCATTATCTCATAAGGGAAATACTGGACAATCAAATTAATGACTTCCCAGGCTTCAGGATGCATTTTTACACTCTATAAATGTGGAAATTTACATTGGAAACGTTTGGTTTAGCTGTTATAAAAGTTTGTTTTTTTAGTGCTGTAAATGCATTTTCAGCTCGCGCTGTACACATTTGCTATGTGAGGCATTATCTCATAAGGGAAATACTGGACAATCAAATTAATGACTGCCCAGGCTTCAGGATGTCTTTTTACACTATATAAAGGTGGAAATTTACATTGGAAACGTTTGGTTTAGCTGTTATAAAAGTTTGGTTTTTTAGTGCTGAAAATGCATTTTCAGCTCGCACTGTACACATTTGCTATGTGAGGCATTATCTCATAAGGGAAATACTGGACAATCAAATTAATGACTTCCCAGGCTTCAGGATGCCTTTTTACACTCTATAAATGTGGAAATTTACATTGGAAACGTTTGGTTTAGCTGTTAATGAAGTTTCGTTTTTTTAGTGCTGAAAATTCATTGTCTGCTGGCGCTGTACACTTTTTCTAAGTGTTGCAATATCTCATGAAGGAAATACTGGACAATCAAATTAATGACTTTCCAGGCTTCAGGATGCCTTTCTACACTATATAAAGGTGGAAATTTACATTGGAAACGTTTGGTTTAGCTGTTATAAAAGTTTGGTTTTTTAGTGCTGTAAATGCATTTTCAGCTCGCGCTGTACACATTTGCTATGAAAGGCATTATCTCATAAGGGAAATATTGGACAATCAAATTAATGACTGCCCAGGCTTCAGGATGTCTTTTTACACTATATAAAGGTGGAAATTTACATTGGAAACGTTTAGTTTAGCTGTTAAAGAAGTTTCGTTTTTTTAGTGCTGGAAATTCATTGTCTGCTGGCGCTGTACACTTTTTCTAAGTGTTGCAATATCTCATGAAGGAAATACTGGACAATCAAATTAAAGACTTTCCAGGCTTCAGGATGCCTTTTTACACTATATAAAGGTGGAAATTTACATTGGAAACGTTTGGTTTAGCTGTTATAAAAGTTTGGTTTTTTAGTGCTGTAAATGCATTTTCAGCTCGCGCTGTACACATTTGCTATGAGAGGCATTATCTCATAAGGGAAATATTGGACAATCAAATTAATGACTGCCCAGGCTTCAGGATGTCTTTTTACACTATATAAAGGTGGAAATTTACATTGGAAACATTTAGTTTAGCTGTTAATGAAGTTTCGTTTTTTTAGTGCTGAAAATTCATTGTCTGCTGGCGCTGTACACTTTTTCTAAGTGTTGCAATATCTCATGAAGGAAATACTGGACAATCAAATTAATGACTTTCCAGGCTTCAGGATGCCTTTCTACACTATATAAAGGTGGAAATTTACATTGGAAACGTTTGGTTTAGCTGTTATAAAAGTTTGTTTTTTTAGTGCTGTAAATGCATTTTCAGCTCGCGCTGTACACATTTGCTATGAGAGGCATTATCTCATAAGGGAAATATTGGACAATCAAATTAATGACTGCCCAGGCTTCAGGATGTCTTTTTACACTATATAAAGGTGGAAATTTACATTGGAAACGTTTGGTTTAGCTGTTATAAAAGTTTGGTTTTTTAGTGCTGTAAATGCATTTTCAGCTCGCGCTGTACACATTTGCTATGAGAGGCATTATCTCATAAGGGAAATATTGGACAATCAAATTAATGACTGCCCAGGCTTCAGGATGTCTTTTTACACTATATAAAGGTGGAAATTTACATTGGAAACGTTTGGTTTAGCTGTTATAAAAGTTTGGTTTTTTAGTGCTGAAAATGCATTTTCAGCTCGCACTGTACACATTTGCTATGTGAGGCATTATCTCATAAGGGAAATACTGGACAATCAAATTAATGACTTCCCAGGCTTCAGGATGCATTTTTACACTCTATAAATGTGGAAATTTACATTGGAAACGTTTGGTTTAGCTGTTATAAAAGTTTGTTTTTTTAGTGCTGTAAATGCATTTTCAGCTCGCGCTGTACACATTTGCTATGTGAGGCATTATCTCATAAGGGAAATACTGGACAATCAAATTAATGACTGCCCAGGCTTCAGGATGTCTTTTTACACTATATAAAGGTGGAAATTTACATTGGAAACGTTTGGTTTAGCTGTTATAAAAGTTTGGTTTTTTAGTGCTGAAAATGCATTTTCAGCTCGCACTGTACACATTTGCTATGTGAGGCATTATCTCATAAGGGAAATACTGGACAATCAAATTAATGACTTCCCAGGCTTCAGGATGCCTTTTTACACTCTATAAATGTGGAAATTTACATTGGAAACGTTTGGTTTAGCTGTTAATGAAGTTTCGTTTTTTTAGTGCTGAAAATTCATTGTCTGCTGGCGCTGTACACTTTTTCTAAGTGTTGCAATATCTCATGAAGGAAATACTGGACAATCAAATTAATGACTTTCCAGGCTTCAGGATGCCTTTCTACACTATATAAAGGTGGAAATTTACATTGGAAACGTTTGGTTTAGCTGTTATAAAAGTTTGGTTTTTTAGTGCTGTAAATGCATTTTCAGCTCGCGCTGTACACATTTGCTATGAGAGGCATTATCTCATAAGGGAAATATTGGACAATCAAATTAATGACTGCCCAGGCTTCAGGATGTCTTTTTACACTATATAAAGGTGGAAATTTACATTGGAAACGTTTAGTTTAGCTGTTAATGAAGTTTCGTTTTTTTAGTGCTGGAAATTCATTGTCTGCTGGCGCTGTACACTTTTTCTAAGTGTTGCAATATCTCATGAAGGAAATACTGGACAATCAAATTAAAGACTTTCCAGGCTTCAGGATGCCTTTTTACACTATATAAAGGTGGAAATTTACATTGGAAACGTTTGGTTTAGCTGTTATAAAAGTTTGGTTTTTTAGTGCTGTAAATGCATTTTCAGCTCGCGCTGTACACATTTGCTATGAGAGGCATTATCTCATAAGGGAAATATTGGACAATCAAATTAATGACTGCCCAGGCTTCAGGATGTCTTTTTACACTATATAAAGGTGGAAATTTACATTGGAAACATTTAGTTTAGCTGTTAATGAAGTTTCGTTTTTTTAGTGCTGAAAATTCATTGTCTGCTGGCGCTGTACACTTTTTCTAAGTGTTGCAATATCTCATGAAGGAAATACTGGACAATCAAATTAATGACTTTCCAGGCTTCAGGATGCCTTTCTACACTATATAAAGGTGGAAATTTACATTGGAAACGTTTGGTTTAGCTGTTATAAAAGTTTGTTTTTTTAGTGCTGTAAATGCATTTTCAGCTCGCGCTGTACACATTTGCTATGAGAGGCATTATCTCATAAGGGAAATATTGGACAATCAAATTAATGACTGCCCAGGCTTCAGGATGTCTTTTTACACTATATAAAGGTGGAAATTTACATTGGAAACGTTTGGTTTAGCTGTTATAAAAGTTTGGTTTTTTTAGTGCTGAAAATTCATTGTCTGCTGGCGCTGTACACTTTTTCTAAGTGTTGCAATATCTCATGAAGGAAATACTGGACAATCA
The DNA here is from genome assembly GCF_059441095.1 of Idiotropiscis lumnitzeri. Taxonomy (NCBI): domain Eukaryota; kingdom Metazoa; phylum Chordata; class Actinopteri; order Syngnathiformes; family Syngnathidae; genus Idiotropiscis; species Idiotropiscis lumnitzeri. Next base: position 289,389 of record NW_028283695.1, read on the forward strand.
AATTAATGACTTTCCAGGCTTCAGGATGCCTTTCTACACTATATAAAGGTGGAAATTTACATTGGAAACGTTTGGTTTAGCTGTTATAAAAGTTTGTTTTTTTAGTGCTGTAAATGCATTTTCAGCTCGCGCTGTACACATTTGCTATGAGAGGCATTATCTCATAAGGGAAATATTGGACAATCAAATTAATGACTGCCCAGGCTTCAGGATGTCTTTTTACACTATATAAAGGTGGAAATTTACATTGGAAACATTTAGTTTAGCTGTTAATGAAGTTTCGTTTTTTTAGTGCTGAAAATTCATTGTCTGCTGGCGCTGTACACTTTTTCTAAGTGTTGCAATATCTCATGAAGGAAATACTGGACAATCAAATTAATGACTTTCCAGGCTTCAGGATGCCTTTCTACACTATATAAAGGTGGAAATTTACATTGGAAACGTTTGGTTTAGGTGTTATATAAGTTTGTTTTTTTAGTGCTGAAAATGCATTTTCAGCTCGCACTGTACACATTTGCTATGTGAGGCATTATCTCATAAGGGAAATACTGGACAATCAAATTAATGACTTCCCAGGCTTCAGGATGCCTTTTTACACTATATAAAGGTGGAAATTTACATTGGAAACGTTTGGTTTAGCTGTTATAAAAGTTTGGTTTTTTTAGTGCTGAAAATTCATTGTCTGCTGGCGCTGTACACTTTTTCTAAGTGTTGCAATATCTCATGAAGGAAATACTGGACAATCAAATTAATGACTTTCCAGGCTCCAGGATGCCTTTCTACACTATATAAAGGTGGAACTTTACATTGGAAACGTTTGGTTTAGCTGTTATAAAAGTTTGGTTTTTTAGTGCTGTAAATGCATTTTCAGCTCGCGCTGTACACATTTGCTATGAGAGGCATTATCTCATAAGGGAAATATTGGACAATCATATTAATGACTGCCCAGGCTTCAGGATGTCTTTTTACACTATATAAAGGTGGAAATTTACATTGGAAACGTTTAGTTTAGCTGTTAATGAAGTATCGTTTTTTTAGTGCTGAAAATTCATTGTCTACTGGCGCTGTACACTTTTTCTAAGTGTTGCAATATCTCATGAAGGAAATACTGGACAATCAAATTAATGACTTTCCAGGCTTCAGGATGCCTTTCTACACTATATAAAGGTGGAACTTTACATTGGAAACGTTTGGTTTAGCTGTTATAAAAGTTTGGTTTTTTAGTGCTGTAAATGCATTTTCAGCTCGCGCTGTACACATTTGCTATGAGAGGCATTATCTCATAAGGGAAATATTGGACAATCATATTAATGACTGCCCAGGCTTCAGGATGTCTTTTTACACTATATAAAGGTGGAAATTTACATTGGAAACGTTTAGTTTAGCTGTTAATGAAGTATCGTTTTTTTAGTGCTGAAAATTCATTGTCTACTGGCGCTGTACACTTTTTCTAAGTGTTGCAATATCTCATGAAGGAAATACTGGACAATCAAATTAATGACTTTCCAGGCTTCAGGATGCCTTTCTACACTATATAAAGGTGGAAATTTACATTGGAAACGTTTGGTTTAGCTGTTATAAAAGTTTGGTTTTTTAGTGCTGTAAATGCATTTTCAGCTCGCGCTGTACACATTTGCTATGAGAGGCATTATCTCATAAGGGAAATATTGGACAATCAAATTAATGACTGCCCAGGCTTCAGGATGTCTTTTTACACTATATAAAGGTGGAAATTTACATTGGAAACGTTTGGTTTAGCTGTTATAAAAGTTTGGTTTTTTAGTGCTGAAAATGCATTTTCAGCTCGCACTGTACACATTTGCTATGTGAGGCATTATCTCATAAGGGAAATACTGGACAATCAAATTAATGACTTCCCAGGCTTCAGGATGCATTTTTACACTCTATAAATGTGGAAATTTACATTGGAAACGTTTGGTTTAGCTGTTATAAAAGTTTGTTTTTTTAGTGCTGTAAATGCATTTTCAGCTCGCGCTGTACACATTTGCTATGTGAGGCATTATCTCATAAGGGAAATACTGGACAATCAAATTAATGACTGCCCAGGCTTCAGGATGTCTTTTTACACTATATAAAGGTGGAAATTTACATTGGAAACGTTTGGTTTAGCTGTTATAAAAGTTTGGTTTTTTAGTGCTGAAAATGCATTTTCAGCTCGCACTGTACACATTTGCTATGTGAGGCATTATCTCATAAGGGAAATACTGGACAATCAAATTAATGACTTCCCAGGCTTCAGGATGCCTTTTTACACTCTATAAATGTGGAAATTTACATTGGAAACGTTTGGTTTAGCTGTTAATGAAGTTTCGTTTTTTTAGTGCTGAAAATTCATTGTCTGCTGGCGCTGTACACTTTTTCTAAGTGTTGCAATATCTCATGAAGGAAATACTGGACAATCAAATTAATGACTTTCCAGACTTCAGGATGCCTTTCTACACTATATAAAGGTGGAAATTTACATTGGAAACGTTTGGTTTAGCTGTTATAAAAGTTTGTTTTTTTAGTGCTGTAAATGCATTTTCAGCTCGCGCTGTACACATTTGCTATGAGAGGCATTATCTCATAAGGGAAATATTGGACAATCAAATTAATGACTGCCCAGGCTTCAGGATGTCTTTTTACACTATATAAAGGTGGAAATTTACATTGGAAACGTTTAGTTTAGCTGTTAATGAAGTTTCGTTTTTTTAGTGCTGGAAATTCATTGTCTGCTGGCGCTGTACACTTTTTCTAAGTGTTGCAATATCTCATGAAGGAAATACTGGACAATCAAATTAATGACTTTCCAGGCTTCAGGATGCCTTTCTACACTATATAAAGGTGGAAATTTACATTGGAAACGTTTGGTTTAGCTGTTATAAAAGTTTGTTTTTTTAGTGCTGTAAATGCATTTTCAGCTCGCGCTGTACACATTTGCTATGAGAGGCATTATCTCATAAGGGAAATATTGGACAATCAAATTAATGACTGCCCAGGCTTCAGGATGTCTTTTTACACTATATAAAGGTGGAAATTTACATTGGAAACGTTTAGTTTAGCTGTTAATGAAGTTTCGGTTTTTTAGTGCTGAAAATTCATTGTCTGCTGGCGCTGTACACTTTTTCTAAGTGTTGCAATATCTCATGAAGGAAATACTGGACAATCAAATTAATGACTTTCCAGGCTTCAGGATGCCTTTCTACACTATATAAAGGTGGAAATTTACATTGGAAACGTTTGGTTTAGCTGTTATAAAAGTTTGGTTTTTTAGTGCTGTAAATGCATTTTCAGCTCGCACTGTACACATTTGCTATGAGAGGCATTATCTCATAAGGGAAATATTGGACAATCAAATTAATGACTGCCCAGGCTTCAGGATGTCTTTTTACACTATATAAAGGTGGAAATTTACATTGGAAACGTTTAGTTTAGCTGTTATAACAGTTTGTTTTTTTAGTGCTGTAAATGCATTTTCAGCTCGCGCTGTACACATTTGCTATGAGAGGTATTATCTCATAAGGGAAATATTGGACAATCAAATTAATGACTGCCCAGGCTTCAGGATGTCTTTTTACACTATATAAAGGTGGAAATTTACATTGGAAACGTTTGGTTTAGGTGTTATATAAGTTTGTTTTTTTAGTGCTGAAAATGCATTTTCAGCTCGCACTGTACACATTTGCTATGTGAGGCATTATCTCATAAGGGAAATACTGGACAATCAAATTAATGACTTTCCAGGCTTCAGGATGCCTTTCTACACTATATAAAGGTGGAAATTTACATTGGAAACGTTTGGTTTAGCTGTTATAAAAGTTTGGTTTTTTAGTGCTGTAAATGCATTTTCAGCTCGCACTGTACACATTTGCTATGTGAGGCATTATCTCATAAGGGAAATACTGGACAATCAAATTAATGACTTCCCAGGCTTCAGGATGCCTTTTTACACTCTATAAATGTGGAAATTTACATTGGAAACGTTTGGTTTAGCTGTTAATGAAGTTTCGTTTTTTTAGTGCTGAAAATTCATTGTCTGCTGGCGCTGTACACTTTTTCTAAGTGTTGCAATATCTCATGAAGGAAATACTGGACAATCAAATTAATGACTTTCCAGGCTTCAGGATGCCTTTCTACACTATATAAAGGTGGAAATTTACATTGGAAACGTTTGGTTTAGCTGTTATAAAAGTTTGGTTTTTTAGTGCTGTAAATGCATTTTCAGCTCGCGCTGTACACATTTGCTATGAGAGGCATTATCTCATAAGGGAAATATTGGACAATCAAATTAATGACTGCCCAGGCTTCAGGATGTCTTTTTACACTATATAAAGGTGGAAATTTACATTGGAAACGTTTGGTTTAGCTGTTATAAAAGTTTGTTTTTTTAGTGCTGTAAATGCATTTTCAGCTCGCACTGTACACATTTGCTATGAGAGGCATTATCTCATAAGGGAAATATTGGACAATCAAATTAATGACTGCCCAGGCTTCAGGATGTCTTTTTACACTATATAAAGGTGGAAATTTACATTGGAAACGTTTGGTTTAGCTGTTATAAAAGTTTGTTTTTTTAGTGCTGTAAATGCATTTTCAGCTCGCACTGTACACATTTGCTATGAGAGGCATTATCTCATAAGGGAAATATTGGACAATCAAATTAATGACTGCCCAGGCTTCAGGATGTCTTTTTACACTATATAAAGGTGGAAATTTACATTTGAAACGTTTGGTTTAGCTGTTATAAAAGTTTGGTTTTTTAGTGCTGAAAATGAATTTTCAGCTCGCGCTGTACACATTTGCTATGAGAGGCATTATCTCATAAGGGAAATATTGGACAATCAAATTAATGACTGCCCAGGCTTCAGGATGTCTTTTTACACTATATAAAGGTGGAAATTTACATTGGAAACGTTTGGTTTAGCTGTTATAAAAGTTTGGTTTTTTAGTGCTGTAAATGCATTTTCAGCTCGCGCTGTACACATTTGCTATGAGAGGCATTATCTCATAAGGGAAATATTGGACAATCAAATTAATGACTGCCCAGGCTTCAGGATGTCTTTTTACACTATATAAAGGTGGAAATTTACATTGGAAACGTTTGGTTTAGGTGTTATATAAGTTTGTTTTTTTAGTGCTGAAAATGCATTTTCAGCTCGCACTGTACACATTTGCTATGTGAGGCATTATCTCATAAGGGAAATACTGGACAATCAAATTAATGACTTCCCAGGCTTCAGGATGCCTTTTTACACTATATAAAGGTGGAAATTTACATTGGAAACGTTTGGTTTAGCTGTTATAAAAGTTTGGTTTTTTTAGTGCTGAAAATTCATTGTCTGCTGGCGCTGTACACTTTTTCTAAGTGTTGCAATATCTCATGAAGGAAATACTGGACAATCAAATTAATGACTTTCCAGGCTCCAGGATGCCTTTCTACACTATATAAAGGTGGAAATTTACATTGGAAACGTTTGGTTTAGCTGTTATAAAAGTTTGGTTTTTTAGTGCTGTAAATGCATTTTCAGCTCGCGCTGTACACATTTGCTATGAGAGGCATTATCTCATAAGGGAAATATTGGACAATCATATTAATGACTGCCCAGGCTTCAGGATGTCTTTTTACACTATATAAAGGTGGAAATTTACATTGGAAACGTTTAGTTTAGCTGTTAATGAAGTATCGTTTTTTTAGTGCTGAAAATTCATTGTCTACTGGCGCTGTACACTTTTTCTAAGTGTTGCAATATCTCATGAAGGAAATACTGGACAATCAAATTAATGACTTTCCAGGCTTCAGGATGCCTTTCTACACTATATAAAGGTGGAAATTTACATTGGAAACGTTTGGTTTAGCTGTTATAAAAGTTTGGTTTTTTAGTGCTGTAAATGCATTTTCAGCTCGCGCTGTACACATTTGCTATGAGAGGCATTATCTCATAAGGGAAATATTGGACAATCAAATTAATGACTGCCCAGGCTTCAGGATGTCTTTTTACACTATATAAAGGTGGAAATTTACATTGGAAACGTTTGGTTTAGCTGTTATAAAAGTTTGGTTTTTTAGTGCTGAAAATGCATTTTCAGCTCGCACTGTACACATTTGCTATGTGAGGCATTATCTCATAAGGGAAATACTGGACAATCAAATTAATGACTTCCCAGGCTTCAGGATGCATTTTTACACTCTATAAATGTGGAAATTTACATTGGAAACGTTTGGTTTAGCTGTTATAAAAGTTTGTTTTTTTAGTGCTGTAAATGCATTTTCAGCTCGCGCTGTACACATTTGCTATGTGAGGCATTATCTCATAAGGGAAATACTGGACAATCAAATTAATGACTGCCCAGGCTTCAGGATGTCTTTTTACACTATATAAAGGTGGAAATTTACATTGGAAACGTTTGGTTTAGCTGTTATAAAAGTTTGGTTTTTTAGTGCTGAAAATGCATTTTCAGCTCGCACTGTACACATTTGCTATGTGAGGCATTATCTCATAAGGGAAATACTGGACAATCAAATTAATGACTTCCCAGGCTTCAGGATGCCTTTTTACACTCTATAAATGTGGAAATTTACATTGGAAACGTTTGGTTTAGCTGTTAATGAAGTTTCGTTTTTTTAGTGCTGAAAATTCATTGTCTGCTGGCGCTGTACACTTTTTCTAAGTGTTGCAATATCTCATGAAGGAAATACTGGACAATCAAATTAATGACTTTCCAGACTTCAGGATGCCTTTCTACACTATATAAAGGTGGAAATTTACATTGGAAACGTTTGGTTTAGCTGTTATAAAAGTTTGTTTTTTTAGTGCTGTAAATGCATTTTCAGCTCGCGCTGTACACATTTGCTATGAGAGGCATTATCTCATAAGGGAAATATTGGACAATCAAATTAATGACTGCCCAGGCTTCAGGATGCCTTTCTACACTATATAAAGGTGGAAATTTACATTGGAAACGTTTGGTTTAGCTGTTATAAAAGTTTGGTTTTTTAGTGCTGTAAATGCATTTTCAGCTCGCGCTGTACACATTTGCTATGAGAGGCATTATCTCATAAGGGAAATATTGGACAATCAAATTAATGACTGCCCAGGCTTCAGGATGTCTTTTTACACTATATAAAGGTGGAAATTTACATTGGAAACGTTTGGTTTAGCTGTTATAAAAGTTTGGTTTTTTAGTGCTGAAAATGCATTTTCAGCTCGCACTGTACACATTTGCTATGTGAGGCATTATCTCATAAGGGAAATACTGGACAATCAAATTAATGACTTCCCAGGCTTCAGGATGCATTTTTACACTCTATAAATGTGGAAATTTACATTGGAAACGTTTGGTTTAGCTGTTATAAAAGTTTGTTTTTTTAGTGCTGTAAATGCATTTTCAGCTCGCGCTGTACACATTTGCTATGTGAGGCATTATCTCATAAGGGAAATACTGGACAATCAAATTAATGACTGCCCAGGCTTCAGGATGTCTTTTTACACTATATAAAGGTGGAAATTTACATTGGAAACGTTTGGTTTAGCTGTTATAAAAGTTTGGTTTTTTAGTGCTGAAAATGCATTTTCAGCTCGCACTGTACACATTTGCTATGTGAGGCATTATCTCATAAGGGAAATACTGGACAATCAAATTAATGACTTCCCAGGCTTCAGGATGCATTTTTACACTCTATAAATGTGGAAATTTACATTGGAAACGTTTGGTTTAGCTGTTATAAAAGTTTGTTTTTTTAGTGCTGTAAATGCATTTTCAGCTCGCGCTGTACACATTTGCTATGTGAGGCATTATCTCATAAGGGAAATACTGGACAATCAAATTAATGACTGCCCAGGCTTCAGGATGTCTTTTTACACTATATAAAGGTGGAAATTTACATTGGAAACGTTTGGTTTAGCTGTTATAAAAGTTTGGTTTTTTAGTGCTGAAAATGCATTTTCAGCTCGCACTGTACACATTTGCTATGTGAGGCATTATCTCATAAGGGAAATACTGGACAATCAAATTAATGACTTCCCAGGCTTCAGGATGCCTTTTTACACTCTATAAATGTGGAAATTTACATTGGAAACGTTTGGTTTAGCTGTTAATGAAGTTTCGTTTTTTTAGTGCTGAAAATTCATTGTCTGCTGGCGCTGTACACTTTTTCTAAGTGTTGCAATATCTCATGAAGGAAATACTGGACAATCAAATTAATGACTTTCCAGACTTCAGGATGCCTTTCTACACTATATAAAGGTGGAAATTTACATTGGAAACGTTTGGTTTAGCTGTTATAAAAGTTTGTTTTTTTAGTGCTGTAAATGCATTTTCAGCTCGCGCTGTACACATTTGCTATGAGAGGCATTATCTCATAAGGGAAATATTGGACAATCAAATTAATGACTGCCCAGGCTTCAGGATGTCTTTTTACACTATATAAAGGTGGAAATTTACATTGGAAACGTTTGGTTTAGGTGTTATATAAGTTTGTTTTTTTAGTGCTGAAAATGCATTTTCAGCTCGCACTGTACACATTTGCTATGTGAGGCATTATCTCATAAGGGAAATACTGGACAATCAAATTAATGACTTTCCAGGCTTCAGGATGCCTTTCTACACTATATAAAGGTGGAAATTTACATTGGAAACGTTTGGTTTAGCTGTTATAAAAGTTTGGTTTTTTAGTGCTGTAAATGCATTTTCAGCTCGCACTGTACACATTTGCTATGTGAGGCATTATCTCATAAGGGAAATACTGGACAATCAAATTAATGACTTCCCAGGCTTCAGGATGCCTTTTTACACTCTATAAATGTGGAAATTTACATTGGAAACGTTTGGTTTAGCTGTTAATGAAGTTTCGTTTTTTTAGTGCTGAAAATTCATTGTCTGCTGGCGCTGTACACTTTTTCTAAGTGTTGCAATATCTCATGAAGGAAATACTGGACAATCAAATTAATGACTTTCCAGGCTTCAGGATGCCTTTCTACACTATATAAAGGTGGAAATTTACATTGGAAACGTTTGGTTTAGCTGTTATAAAAGTTTGGTTTTTTAGTGCTGTAAATGCATTTTCAGCTCGCGCTGTACACATTTGCTATGAGAGGCATTATCTCATAAGGGAAATATTGGACAATCAAATTAATGACTGCCCAGGCTTCAGGATGTCTTTTTACACTATATAAAGGTGGAAATTTACATTGGAAACGTTTGGTTTAGCTGTTATAAAAGTTTGTTTTTTTAGTGCTGTAAATGCATTTTCAGCTCGCACTGTACACATTTGCTATGAGAGGCATTATCTCATAAGGGAAATATTGGACAATCAAATTAATGACTGCCCAGGCTTCAGGATGTCTTTTTACACTATATAAAGGTGGAAATTTACATTGGAAACGTTTGGTTTAGCTGTTATAAAAGTTTGTTTTTTTAGTGCTGTAAATGCATTTTCAGCTCGCACTGTACACATTTGCTATGAGAGGCATTATCTCATAAGGGAAATATTGGACAATCAAATTAATGACTGCCCAGGCTTCAGGATGTCTTTTTACACTATATAAAGGTGGAAATTTACATTTGAAACGTTTGGTTTAGCTGTTATAAAAGTTTGGTTTTTTAGTGCTGAAAATGAATTTTCAGCTCGCGCTGTACACATTTGCTATGAGAGGCATTATCTCATAAGGGAAATATTGGACAATCAAATTAATGACTGCCCAGGCTTCAGGATGTCTTTTTACACTATATAAAGGTGGAAATTTACATTGGAAACGTTTGGTTTAGCTGTTATAAAAGTTTGGTTTTTTAGTGCTGTAAATGCATTTTCAGCTCGCGCTGTACACATTTGCTATGAGAGGCATTATCTCATAAGGGAAATATTGGACAATCAAATTAATGACTGCCCAGGCTTCAGGATGTCTTTTTACACTATATAAAGGTGGAAATTTACATTGGAAACGTTTGGTTTAGGTGTTATATAAGTTTGTTTTTTTAGTGCTGAAAATGCATTTTCAGCTCGCACTGTACACATTTGCTATGTGAGGCATTATCTCATAAGGGAAATACTGGACAATCAAATTAATGACTTCCCAGGCTTCAGGATGCCTTTTTACACTATATAAAGGTGGAAATTTACATTGGAAACGTTTGGTTTAGCTGTTATAAAAGTTTGGTTTTTTTAGTGCTGAAAATTCATTGTCTGCTGGCGCTGTACACTTTTTCTAAGTGTTGCAATATCTCATGAAGGAAATACTGGACAATCAAATTAATGACTTTCCAGGCTCCAGGATGCCTTTCTACACTATATAAAGGTGGAAATTTACATTGGAAACGTTTGGTTTAGCTGTTATAAAAGTTTGGTTTTTTAGTGCTGTAAATGCATTTTCAGCTCGCGCTGTACACATTTGCTATGAGAGGCATTATCTCATAAGGGAAATATTGGACAATCATATTAATGACTGCCCAGGCTTCAGGATGTCTTTTTACACTATATAAAGGTGGAAATTTACATTGGAAACGTTTAGTTTAGCTGTTAATGAAGTATCGTTTTTTTAGTGCTGAAAATTCATTGTCTACTGGCGCTGTACACTTTTTCTAAGTGTTGCAATATCTCATGAAGGAAATACTGGAC